>NW_023594341.1:0-16181 GCF_014839805.1 Manduca sexta
ATTTCTTGGTATACCTACTTACAAATGACTTATTTTAATACGTATACGATAATTAAAATATAACATATGGCTATAATGTAAGCCCAAATTAAGAAAACATGTACTTATACTTAATATAATTTAAAATTTATTTCAAGCGTAGCAAATGAAATAAACACAATATCTTAATATAATTTAGAGGCGTTCACGCAATAAGTTGTTGATTGGTTCATTCTCGTAATCGGATTTAAGATTGAGATTGGGATCGTTTATTGAAAATGGCTTTAAAGCAATAAAAATAACGTCATTTGTAAGCATATAGAAAAGAAATCTGCTTGGTCTATTTTCGCGATCGATGAAAAAAACTTAGGACAGTCGCTAATCGGCGAATGATCTTTATTGATATCTCTGATCGATCGCAGATATGGAGTAATTCGATTTAAGTTTGATCGTAAGTTTACATATAACATATTGCTTAATTACCGAATTTGATATCGATCTTGTTTATTAATTTCACAAATCAAGGGATACCCGTTTTAATAAGGTGGATTGGGATATTTTTTATAATTCCCACCAGTTATCAAACAATGTAACAAGCTTATCAAGATATTTTTATTTCCACAAGAACACGCGGTCCGTCGTGGGAGCAAATATAATTACGGTAATATTTTATACCGCCACTGGCTAGAAAAATTAGGTCAGCGGGGCCACCTCGGGGATAACGCCATCTTGATTATTGGTATTGATATGTATAGCTGGATGATTTGCTTTGGAGACGCATTGGTGAATCTTTGTTGACTCTAAATATGCAGATATGAGTGAATTTTTGTAAAGTCAATTAATGTGCATTCGGCTACGATCGGATAAGGGGTTGATCGTATAACGCCAAATTTCTTAACTGACTTTGTGAACCTTATCATAATAGCTTTAGAAGCGTTATTAGAACGAAGTCCGAACTAATCTAGCGAACGTCCGATCTTTCCTAAGGGTCTAAATTTCTATAGAGATATCACCAATTTTAAGCTAACGGACAGAATTCAAAGATTTAAGTATGTGATATTAAATTATCACAAAGTTGTATTAATAGTAACCAGTTCGATGTATAAAATGCCGTTATTACTTAAGGAAGTATGTTATGAAAAACAAATTTTGGAGACTCCTCTCAACTCATCGAAAAATCGTCCGAAATTAGCCGAATGCACCTTATATTTTGTGTTTCACTTATAATTTTTGGAGTTTGATATAAGTATACATATACAATTATATCAATTACGTACAGACTACAGATGGGATAATACTTATGTGTTTGTTAGTTGTAGATAGAGCTTAGACTATATACATAACATTTTATTGAATTTTTCATAATATAACCGCTCCTATATCTTGAGCAAAGGAATTTATAAACTTGTTAAAATGTTATTAAAACTTGTGCTGTACAACATCGGTGGTTTTATTGGCGGTTTTATGTAAGTACTTGTTTATGAAATTGTTATTGGCAAAACATTTGATTTGATAGTTTAATATTTATACCAATACATCGTAATTTTTTATCCAATACTGAAAAATTGCGTATTATAATTATTTTCATTATGACGAATAAAATATGCATACGTACTTATTCCATAAAATTGAAGTACCTATATAAGTACCTTCCTAATCCCACAAAATTCGATCTGAGTTATGGCATTTCAGTTTGACAAGTACTTAGGTAGGTAGTTGGAACGTTGTTATCGCACAACATGCTAGCGGCGGAAATTGAAAATACGAAATTCTAACATGATCCAGTCCACACGCCTGCTGCGCATTGATTTCACCTAAATCTTTCATACCTTATAAAAAGGGTAAGTAAAATGAATCAACTTTTAAAAGAAATAGTAACAATGTCTCACGATACATCGAATAATTTCAGCATGAGTCATTTCCATAATAAAAGTCCAGTTGCGTTTTTTTCTGGGTAAAATAATACCTATACATTTTATCTGAAACTAAACATACTGAACTATAGAACGATATTAGTACCTAAAGTCCTGGATTCAAGAGCTGATGCAATTATAATATCTTTCGATTCAAAAGGAAACGCCATGTTTTGTATCAAGAGCAAAGTCTATTTGCCAACGAATATTAACCCTTTAAACATCGGCTGAGTTAGGTTATATTATGACAAATCATGGAGTACCGAACTTTATTTACTTCTTCTATTATGGTCTCAGGTTTGAATTCTGGGTCGGACAAAGTGAAAATTATTGTATTTTTCTTCGTCGTATCAGCTCGAAATCTGATATTTTTCCCAATGTGGTGACATGTTTGCTGTCTATCACATCATGTGACGGAATACACACGGTGAAAATTGGGTGCGCTATTTGCGCATCTGCCTATCCATTTGGGTATAAAAATGAGTGTGTATGTGCTATTCAATAATAAGTATGCTTTACATCGTCTCTGACTAGACCTTGAGTCTCATGACTTATTGTCAATAGAAGGTAAACACGTCTGTTTGTCCCCAATAACCAATTCAGGAGGATGTCACGATAGGCGGAATGTGAATAAATCACCCTTTGCCTGATGGATATTAGACGGATCCTGCTGTTTATTTGTTTAGGTAAGGAGGGATGCGACCCTCAGTTTGTTTAGGCTCTTATCGATTTAAAGTAACATTTCAATCGAAATATTTACAGAGTTTAAACAAAGTAATTAATAAGGTTTATTTAGCGGCAACCTGTGATTTAAATGAGGTAAGTTTGGTATTAAATATTTTAGCAGGAAATATTTTTCCAATATTTTATTTCTGTAATTTGACTTTCTTTTCTGTTAAGATTATTTTTCTAACAATAAAGTTCATGCCGAAACCCTGTGTGTAAATAAAACAAGTTGCCAAAAGTCCTTTTGGTTCGTTTCAACATTGAAAATACATGTGGATCGATGGTTGTGTAGGTAGTAGGTACTCCAAAGAATGTAGATATTTTTAGAAAATGCGAAGGCCAATATACACTTATTATGACTATAATCGTGAACAGATGTTACTCCCAGCACTCCTTGTAAGGCGGTTTCAAATCCCATTCAATTGAATGGTGTATCCGCGTAAAATTATTTTTTCATTTCTTCCTCCCGTTTTGTGCGGAGGCTTGAGCACGCGATAAATAAAAGTTGTTGCCTTTATTTTTATTTTATGCCTTGTATTGTTTATTTATAGGTTAGTTTTCGATTGATAGTCTTATGTATTCACAAATAAGGGATCGCACACACCAACTAATCAAGTTTTCATAAATTATAATTTACCTTGTCATTTATTGGCACTAGTTTAGATAGATTACGTACAGCAACTTATTAAGAACAAATTAGGGTCGTTCGTCTTCGTATGAAATACCTACTTATCCCAATAAGGGGTAAAGCCACAATACAGGTGATTTTTTTAAGGAATCATTTTTAAATAGACGGTAACGCTGTTAAAATTTGTGAGGGATAACTCATATCATCTATCAACTTACAGTTTTTGTTGTAGGTACTTCTTGCGATTAGTTTACACCGCCTTTCTTATCCAGCGTTAATGTGGAAACTATTTATAATTAATATATGAATTCAAGGTAGGTTATATGATGACAAAAACGACTTTAAAATGAATGCGATTTTTTTTCAAAAGCTTGTGGACTAAGCACGTCATAAAGAATAAGATAACGCAATATCAAAATATGTAATTTTCTCTAAATAGGTAATTGTTTTACGACAAACTGCCTGCTATACGGCATAAACACGAGCTCCCCACAGTAAAATTGAAAACTGCAGCTCCAAGTCTACAGGTCATATAATTTTCCACGAGAACAAAAAAATATTGGTGTCTTAAGGGAGGAGCAATAGGGGTAACGGTCCAACACCTCATGCTATTCAATGAGCTTCAGTCTAAGGGTCTTATGACGATGACTTAGCTGCGAGACCTTTATTAAGGTCACCAACCTGTAAATCAAGAAAACATTTTTAACCTATCAAAAGGTAGCAATGAGAACTTTTGCTCCCGCTGCCGCCTGCCGCTCGGAGTCTTAGAACATCGATTAAAGCTGCTCGTAGGAGAAACCATAAATGAAATCATTTGCATAATATCATAATAATATTATGACTTGTCTTACCCAGTGCTTTTTACGCGCCCGCAGGGTACAATCGTGTTATGTTGGAATATTATAGATTTTATAATATCATAGAATAAACTAGAATAAATAAATCCTATAACAAGTAGTTGTATTATTTGGGCGTTAAAGGATTGAAATAGCTAGTAATTCCCAGCTCTGCCCTGCAAACAAGGAAACTAAAGTAAATAGCGAAGTTTCTTGCAATTCGTACTAGATTGGTTTCCTTTTCCGTGTTAATTAACTACAATAGTTCTGTTGTTCGGTGGTATAAAATATGGTGGAATTATTTTATTTAGACTACGAATTTTTTAAATAACATTTGGCAAACTTGTACAAGTTATCTATTAAAAAAAAGTTTCTTATGAATGTGCCAAGAATGTGAAAACATATGATAAGTATATATGTTTTATTATAATGAATTTATAAAAGTCAGGTTTATTATTCATATTGGTGGATTGTTTACAATCGTAGGACTGGAGTTCAAGTTGGGGAGGGGAGGGTCAAATTGCCGCTATACGACACGTACTTCGCTACTACTAAAAATAACTTACACAAGTCACTTCCCTTGTTCTTTTTTTAAATCTTTATTTAATGAATAAGCTTTTAATCTACAAGATTATGCCAGCCTCATTGTATCCTAAAACTAATTTGACAGAAAATCCCCTTGTTCTCTTCAAAATATTGTGAAGTTTTCCGTGTGGTCGACATCAGACGTTTTGCAAAGATCAAACAAAACGAATAATTCTTTATAAAAAAGCTATATCTTTATTGTCCGTGACAAACGCCGATGTTCAAATACGTTTAGTTTCGTCCGCCTCATGATCCGATATTGTACATGAAAGCCCATGTAATATTCGATTTTTCTTCCGTGGACAATTGCGTTTCACTCTCTACGATGAATTTAATATCTCCCCTGTCGTATTAGACTGGAACGTAGTCATTACGTTTATAGCGTCTTGGAAGTTTTAAAGATATTTTCCTATTACCGAGGTAAGCATACCTATACAACATGCTTTGCGTAATTAGGTACTTACTTATCAAGGAAAGGTAAAAATGGTGAAATGCTTTTCTGTTTATATAATTACAATTCGGCAAGATTTTGCTTGATGGATGATGTAATTTCTAGAGAATCACCCATATTTTTATCCCATAACAAGTACTTACCTAGGTCCGTGGCCAAGATGTATTTCTACAATCGTTAACGTTAATATAAAACAAAAATATATGGGAATGTCTTTGGTGGCAGACTTATCGATAAGATACTTGTCATTCGCAACCATTTTTGTTTTCAATATGCACTAACTATTGTAGAAAATCATGTCAGCTACGGACGTAGATACGAGAATACAAGGTATTTAAAAAAATAGACGTCTACAACTTCCATGCCACATTTATAACACTAGCCTTGTATTAAATACTGTCCTATTGTTGGGCACGAGCTTCCTGTACTGCCGAGAGGGTTTAAGTCATAGTCCACCACGCTGGTCTAGTGCGGATTGGTAGACTTCACACACCCTTTATATTCCTATAGTTTTTCTGCACCGTTAAAGCAAGCGATAATTCACAAAGAATACGCACATAATTTTAGAAAAGTTAGATGTGTGTGCCCTTGGGTTTTGAATCTGCCAACATTCGTCTCGGTAGTCCGTTCCACACCCAACTGGGCTATCGCCGCATTTAGCATCGTACAATTTAATTTGAATTTTCAACCAAAGTGCCTTGTACTCTAAGTGCGAAATACGAGCATATAATATAATTAGGAGTGATAACATCTTGTCACCCGAGGCCATGCGCTAAATTACACACGGCGCGAAATTAACTAATAATACTCATTAAGTAGTCTGACGAATTCTAAAACAAGGGAGTAATTTCTGTGTGACAAGTTTCAGATGAAATTATCACTTCTTGACTCTGTAACATGTCGGAACAAAGTGTCTGTACTGCGTATAATTATGTTATCTTCTCCCGATAAGTTACGGTTAATATATTCTTTTTATCCATTAAAAGCGGCATTTTTATTTGTCGTAAAGTAAAAGAATATGATGAAATGACGGACTGATATAGGTTGGTTAGGTAAAAGTGTAGTGGGAAGTTTGTAATATTCCTAAGTTTGGCGTTCGAAGACAATTTCATAACGGTATGTCTTTGAAACGTAGTACTTTGGATAAAATATTTGGTAAATAATTATAGTATAGTTTATAATTTATAGAGAGAGAGAGAGAGGAGATGTTGTAATTATTCTTCTGTATTACAATAGATATTAATATTATAATGTTTACTTAAATAAAACGGCGATAGCCTAGTTGGGAGTGGAACGGACCGCCGAGATGAATGTCCGCAGGTTCAAAACCCAAGGGCACGCATATCTTATTTTTCATAAGGTATGTGAGTATTTTAAGTGTTTTATTGCTTGCTTTGATGAAAGAAAACATCGTATGCCAACCTGCATACCTGAAAAGTACTCTAAAAGAGTTTTGAGGGTATATAAAGTCAGTAAATCCGCACTAAGCTAGAGTAGTGGACTAAGACTTAATGCCTCTCAGTAGTAGAGGAGACCTGTGTCCAGCAGTGACCAGTTTAAAATACAAGGCTGTATTATTATATGAAATTAAGTAAAAGTAGATCTATTAAATGTGGGACGGCATATGAAATAATACTTAATTAGAAAGTATTACGGTAGGTATTCCATTTTATTATCAAAGCATAATAAGTACTATATCTAGTTTGTCCACTTCGCCACTAACAAACATTAATTTCGTTTCTTAACTTTAGCTAGAATTGTAAGCTAACGTAAGTTCATTGAGGAAAACGCACGCAAAGTTAATCGTTTACTTTGCGTCTTAGTCGTAAAACATTTCGGCCGCGTTTTTACAATAATAAAACGTCGATGTTTCGCGGTTTACTGAACGTTTCCAATGGATAAATTTGATTCATTCTATACGATACAAATTTGCTCTGGAAATGGTGAACTCGTGCGTTCGGCACAATTTTGTTTTTGTTAGTCCTGCCGATGCGCCACGCTCCATGAATACTGAAAAGTTTCGATTTTATTGCTTTTAAGCCTTCGCAGTATCGGATGTTTTATGACACATATATAATACGTCTGCATTAATTGGATATGTTTTGTTGACGTCAATAAACATTTTCTGTTAAAAAATTACTAACAATATCTTCAAAAGACTAGGTAATTATATAATCTTATGTTGAATTTAATCTTTTAACTGGTATGTGTTGAAATTAATTTTCATATTTAAGTAACGCCTTTTCTAAATATTTTAATACTGTATTATTTTGTGTAACCTAAAAGAAAAATTGATTATCGTGAAATGACAAAATGAAAAAAAAAGTCAACTACGCTTTGCACCTTAGTTGTGCATGAGCTATTCTAAAAGAGTGTGTTAGATCTTGGGTACTGTACAGATAATAGCAGACCATATCTATACCGATTTAATTGTAGTAGTGTTGCATTATTAAAATTCATGAGGTAGTAAATTAATCATGTGTATGTTAGCGGTTTTAAAACGAGTCTTAAATCCTATTACGTGCCTGGTATGTGCATCCTCGCAGCCTCCGTCGCACGCTTCCAGCTAGAAATATAACGATATTCAGTGATATTGAAACTGCATGCGGGCATAAAAATTTACGACGTATAAACCTATATTAAACCTTCGCGTGCTGGAACTAAAATCCGTCTGTTTTTGTGTCATGAAATTGATACAGGTGTTCTATTTGAAGGGATTATTACAAGTCTTCTTATTAATAATAATGAAATACGTGAGTTTGTTGTTACTTAAAAGTAAACGAATTTTCTTGCATTCCGCTTCGAAGATTAGATACAGCTCGTTTTTATATCTGTGCAAGTTGTATTTATAATTTAAAATTACGATTTTATACAAACGGGGATAGTGATTTGAAATATATTTTATTTCTATGGTTAATTGAGTGTTGGCAGTCGTGAAATATCGATCAGTGAGAGGTGTCAGGCGTCGTATTTCGCGATGATCGTTATAATTATGCCAAACTGTTTATTTGCATCTTGTAATTTGTAAGAATTAACGCAAGTTATGTTTTTATTTTGTTCCGGGTGCTATAAAATCATTTATATTATGTTTTCACGATTAATCACAAAGAAATATAAATTCTTGCTAAAACAAGTATTATGCACATGTTTGTATATAATTGATATTATATTAATATATTATATCATCGCATTGAACTTAATCTTTCAAACTATCTCTTTTAGTTCCCAACTTAAACAGCTTGGGGATCGAAAAATGTATCTAGGTCGTATAATATTTCAAGAGAGGCTTTAGTTAGTGGCTAGGCATTTCAGTCTGTAGCCACCGAGACCGGATATCCGGCCTTAACAACGTTATCCAGTATCCACTTTAACTTCAATCATATTTTTATAGCTACAGATTTAAAATAGTTCATGCAATCTAACTCAATAATAATATTATTTTTGACTAAAGTATATAAGTTATTTAGTATTGTTTAATACTTAAATCTCTTACAAAATTTTCAATTATTGTGTAATAGTCTTATAAAGTATCTATAACGATAAGTCCTGTGTAATTGTAGGCTATATCTTCAAGATAAAGAATAACTTTAAAATTGATCATCTCTTACTGATGAATGTCCGCATTGATAGTGCGAATTCGCGTTCGAACATAAGTTTTTGTTCTTAATTATATGCGAAATATATGGTATATAAATCACACGAATATTTATCGCAAATTTTAATGAGCAGTTCTGACGAAGCTGCTTATTTTCCTTAGAAATGTTGCAAGGATCAGTTTTAGCGATGGTCTGGTTAGGTTAGTTTTATTTGAACTTGTGCTAAAACAACCACAGTTTGAAAACCTATCAAAACTGACTCCATTCCCATGAATAACAATAGAGCAGGATTTGCATTTGTAGCATTCCTGTTTCACCTCCGGGAATAAAGATAGGCTTAGTCGTACAAAAATAGAGCAAAATATCTCAATCGAGCGTGCACCGTTTTCTTTATTCCATATTTAATTTTCGACATTGTATGACATATTTTTTAAATGTTTTCTGTTAGTATTTCAATCTTTATGGGGGTTGGAATTGGGGACGATTTTGTACGGCGAAGATCATTTTTTATGCTCTTAGGAAAACGAGCAAGCCGTTCGCATGATCGTAAGCGGCATCTGCCGTCCATGGGTTGTAGTAATAACAGAGGCGCAGTGATGCCGATGCCTACCGGGAGTTGAGGACACTTTTTAAGCCTAGTTTAAAGGAAGACAGATCACAGCGCGCGGAAATACCGATCATTTAGCGAGCAGCCCTCTTACATTATAATACAGGTTTTATACTTCTTATCCCGTTTCAAAAACATTATCTTACCTTATATTAGCAATATTTATTCATTCTAGTAGCAGAAATGGATATTAATATTGTTAATATGTACAGAACGGAATCCTTTGAGTGCAAAGAAGTTCTATTTACTTTGCCGTGGACTCATCGCAGTGCATTTCATTTGATCCGATTGTGCCGGCGAGTGCGCTCCGCCATAATAACGTTATTGTCCCCGCACTGATCAACTTAATAATGGAAACGAATATACTAAAGGATTTCATTACGAAAGAGCCTTATTGATTGTAAAACGTTTTTAATTAAATTTTTATATAGATTTTTTCAGTTACCTATATAGTTATCATGATATGGAAAAATATGAAGATACATTAGTGTTTTGCTACTTGACGGTAGATTGAGTAACTATAGCGTGTGTGCAAAATGTTTGTATGACAGTCTTTCCAGTGTCCAATATATTAGAACTCTTTGATTTCCAAGATACAATATTTATAATTCCTCAAAATGTATATTGTGTAACAAAGAACGGATTATTTAAAGGAATATGTTTATGTATCCATAAAAGTTACGACTAAAATACAAAGTTAATACAATTTACTAAAATCATTTTAAAACTAAACCTCGTTTGTGTGTGAGTATCACACAATAGTTAAACATTTATTACAAGATTTCAAAGAGTAGCTAGACGATAATAAAATAAACTACGCTAACGTTACTGTTTGCTCATAAAAATGTTAAACTCCGGCCTAATGAGCGGATCCGCGTGGGCAGAATAATTACGTTAAATAATACAATCTTTATTAATTTTACTGTCGTGGTATCTAGAACAATACCGTTTTAATATTTAATTGTACGTTACTAAGTTAAAGTTGAATTATGTGTATTAGTTATTAATGTCCGTTACCCTTTTCTTTAGTAAATACAAAGTATAATTATAATTTTTGAAACAGATGACAAAAAATATAATTGAAATATACCTCCAAATTAATATTGCAAACTTATTAAGTCCTGACGGAGAAAGAGAGTGTTATAAGTTAATACTATGTATCTGTGTACTTGTATGTGTATTTGTGGCATCGTACTTTTCAAACGAATGGACTAATTTAGATACGGTTTGTTTTAGTACGATATAATTAAATACATACATGAAAACCAGTGGCGAAAGGTGAATGAAAGGGAACACGACACAACATATATGTTTTAATATGCGTAAATGCGGCTTGGAAATCGTTCTAACAATAATTATAATAATATCAGCCCTGTATTATATACTTGCCCACTGCTGAGCACGGGCCTCCTCTACTACTGAGAGGGTTTAGGCCTAGTCCACCACGCTGGCCTAGTGCGGATTGGTAGACTACACACACATTCGAAATTTCTATAGAGAACTTCTCAGATATGGAGGTTTCCTCACGATGTTTTCCTTCACCGTTAAAGCGAACGATAAATTCACAAAGAATACACACATGATATTAGAAAAAAGTCAGAGGTGTGTGCCCTTGGGATTTGAACGTGCGGACATTCGTCTTGGCAGTCCGTTCCACACCCAACTAGGCTGACGCCTTTTAAACAATAATTAGTTTCTACATAAATTCTAGACTGCCTCGGTGGCGTAGTTGTATTGCATGTCCGGTACATTAGCGCTCTGAGGTCCTGGGTTCGAATCCCGGGTCGGGCAAAGTGATATTTGGGTTTTTCTGCTCAGTATCAGCCCGGAGTCTGGAATTTGTGCCCGATATGGCGATAGGCTCGCCCCTATCACATCATGGGACGGAACATACTTGGCGAAAAGTGGGTGCCCTAGTTGCGCCTCTGCATACCCCTTCGGGGAAAAATGCGTGATGTTATGTATGTATAAATTCTATATAAAAGGAAGCCGGCAGGAACCGGGTTACATAGACCCTTCAGCACTGATAAAAATTAAATACAAAAATATAGGCGTTCAGTGACGACGAGATGTCTTTAAACTCGGTAAATAAATAAATATATTCGAAAGGCGACAGACTGGTTCAGTATATGCTGAGATACGACTGTTTTGTATACAATTCTGCGTCCCCATGGATTAAACGAATATACCATGTTGACTGGTTACTGTAAAAGGATAGGCGATAGATACTTCCCGTTCCAACAAAGTTATTCCTGTGGGATCTGAACTGTCAAAGCCGCGGTCAGAGCCCACTGTATTATCTTATTCAATATATTATATCTATATTTCGTTTATAATATAATAATACAAAATACTTACTAAAGTTTTTGATGAATTCTGGACAATGAATAATTAAATATAGTATATAATAATAATAATAATATCAGCCCTGTATTATATACTTGCCCACTGCTGAGCACGGGCCTCCTCTATTACTGAGAGGGATTAGACCTTAGTCCACCACGCTGGCCTAGTGCGGATTGGTAGACTTACACACGTTCGAAATTCCTATAGAGAACTTCTCAGATGTGTAGGTTTCCTCACGATGTTTTCCTTCACCGTTAAAGCGAACGATAAATTCACAAAGAATACACACATGATTTTTAGAAAAGTCAGAGGTGTGTGCCCTTGGGATTTGAACCTGCGGACATTCGTCTCGGCAGTCCGTTCCACACCCAACTAGGCTCTCGCCGCTTGAATAAATAAATAATTAAATATAGTGCATTTTTATAATTAAAGAATTTTAGTGTTAATGGCAATGTTATACGGTATTTCAGGTAACTTTAGTAGACATTCTATAATTATATATTATAAAGATGTCTAGTGAATCCTCTGACTTCCTTAATTAACGCTCTTTAATTCCGTTTAAACTGAATTTGTATGGCATAGCGCTCATACATAATATTATATTTAAGCATATTGTAAGTACGTGAGCTACGCCGCGTAGCATGTTTCAGGTGGTGTAGCATTGACTTTGTATTATGTATTTGGATACTGAGTACTGAGTAGTGTAACATGAATAATATTTAAAAATGTAGTAGAGTCTTATACTATAATATACTGCTCCCCGCTTAGCATAAACCTTATGAGAGTGCAGGCCTCAGTCTACCACGATGGCCAATTGCACATTGGCAGACTTCACTTACCCTTGAAATTGTGATAGTTATCACTGATAACTATATACCCATATAGGTTACCTTATGATATTTTTTCTTCATCGCTAAAACTAACGATATTGATAAAAAATAAACACGTAACTTCGGAAATTCGGCGTGTGCCTTTTGTTTTGAATCTGCAGCCTTTCGTCTCGGCAGTATGTTCCATTACTAAATAGGCTATCGTACACCTCATGTATAGACGATGCGTGAGGTAAATACTAGTGCTTTGTATCTCGTAGTTTCTATTTAGGGCAATCTAGCCTGTATAATCTACATATTTGAAAATAATTCTGTATTTAGAAAGCTTAGATTAATTAGTTATAAAAGGTGGAGTCATGTCATCTCCATACACTTGATACAGATCAAATTCAGTCATGTCATACCCGCCAGTCTGAAAATTCCCACAGTTTTGAATTATGTTAGTCTTATTTGCAATTAAGTTCTTAACGCTTTGGTTTAAATACTATTAATTCCAATAAATTATTCGTATTACGGCTCTGCGTAAACCTTTATAATGTTTGTACAATTCCTAACGTGTTTCACAAATGACATTTGAACGTAAATGAAGACAAATAACTCACGACACATTAACTAAAACGTTTCCTACGGAACCAAAGCGTGTTCATAAACAAGGGTCATTTTTCACAACTGATTCTTAATTCAAATCGGGATCGTGCCGAGCTGCGCTTCGCAAAAAAGAGTTCTAGAATATTATAAAAGAAAGGAGTAATCCAACGCCTCGGAACTTGCGGTAAGAGGGTTGGAAAAGTATTCATAGCTATTATAGATTAAAAATATATTACCGCGGCGATTAAATGTTGAAAAGTGCTTTAATTGTCTTATTGTTGGACATTAAAATATGAATAGTGGTCAATACAATGTAAGATGTATTTTTAAGGATAAGATTTCCATATTTCATTTAATTTTGATTACAAACATCTATTGTGAACGCTTTATTTATTCTTGGGCACGTTACCTGCGTCAACTCACGTCAAACAGCCACAGATGACGTAAAGGCTCTACAATCTACATTCATTATATCATGCCTTTATCTCGTGCTTTTATTCTTAGGCCTTCATATGTAAAGCTGTGTTTACATTTCCAACACTACATGTTACGGTGTCATGCTTAAAAATGGATAGCTAAGTGTCGATAACACAGCCGTGCAGGGTTTTCGATGTTGAAATTATACATTCGAAATAAATTTAAATATGCAATCCACATTCACATTAACGGTCTGCCAAGACGAATGTCCGCAGGTTCAAATTGCAAGGGCACACATCTCTGACTTCTAAAAAATCATGTGTTTCTTTGTGAATTTATCGTTCGCTTTAACGGTGAAGGAAAACATCGTGAGGAAACCTGCACGTCCGAGAAGTTCTCTATAGGAATTTCGAAGGTGTGTGAAGTCTACCAATCCGCACTAGGCCAGCGTGGTGGACTAAAGCCTAATCCCTCTCAGTAGTAGAGGAGGCCCGTGCTTAGCAGTGGGCAAGTATATAATACAGGGCTGATATAATTATTATATAAGCCACATTCTATATCAACGGGATCTGATATGTTCGTTATCGATCTTTTTATACGTGCAGGGCTAAGTGACTCCATGCACCTGATAGTAAGTAGAATAGAATGTTGACTGACGAGATATGATGACCCCTCAGCAGTCAACACAATTGTGCCTGTTGGACAGGATATACAATGGCTGCTCCTGGAACGCTGCATACTTACGTGGACCACTATGGTGGGTTTTAACACCTTGTGTACCGTGGTCGCTATTCTGGCGGATATGAAATAAATACTACCACCAGCAAAGTGCTGATGCTTTTCAGTGAATCACTTGTGTCATTGTAATGGAGTAGTACATAATAATTCTATGGTCATTGTTCATATAAAATGACTCTCTGTTCGCCCTGTCAGCGCAGAGCACTATCCGGCCATAGGGCTTGTTAACGGTAATTGGTTACTTTTACAAAGCACAATATGAATATTTGTAAATGAGGGCACTATAATTAACCTTTATGTTTTTTGATTTACTCGCAGGTACGCTTTGTTCCAGAAGATGTTGGTAGAATCAAATGCACCTAATTATTATCTTCGCGCATGCGTATTATTTCCCATATTGTCGAATGTTAGCTCCAATTAAAACCGCCCGTCTGCGCAATGCCTACAATGATGATATTGAAACAGTTGATTTCAAAAGGCCCTTTATCTCATTAAAACTCGACCCTAGTAATTTTGATATTTTGACGGGCGAAGGTAACCGAAACAGGGCAACAATGATGGAATCATTTAACTTTCAACACGGGCTGAACTTTAATTTGGTTGTGTTAATACGCTTCATAATATAAAGTTAGCGTTACTTACTTGACACGCAATACCACGTTAGTAATTTTATATTATTTTGCAAAATTCATTATTTTTTATTTTATCAAGTAAAATATGTAATATGGATTTGAATTCGATACCATAACTATTTTCACAATATACAATCTAAGGTAAAGAAAGATTATGGCCATGCCATTAGATTGTATTAAAAACAAAGACCGTGATCCTGATCGAGATAATATAGCCAGGAAAAATAAAAGAAGGCGGAGACCAGCCCGTTGTTAGAATGAATCGCACTAAGGCATTTGTAATCGAAACGTTTTAAGAAGCATTAGTACGTATAATTTGCACGTTTGCATTGATTTTTTCGCTAATAGTCGCTTATGGAAAACAATCTTTCAGTGCATCTTACTATATATACATTTTTGATTTTAATTAGTTAATATTTTCACAAATTGGTTTTCTTGGCTACGCGATGTGATCCGTTGTCTTTGTCAAACAGTGATTAGGTATATATTTATAGTATTTGCATTAACAATTTAATTTATTATATTAATAAAACCTAATTAAATTTTATTGCATTAAGTAAAATAGTTTTGAATACCAATAAACCTAACACCGTGCCAGATTAAATCTTTGATCAACAAAACCAGGGTAATTTTAGGTGGAACGCACTGAATATGGAACGAGTTAGGCACCTTCTGAACATACGTTGCCGAATTGAATTTGGTAGTACAATGACTATATGCATGAAATATAAAATTGAACAAAAATATTTGTCATTGTAATAGATTACAAAAGCTTCATGCGGTTACTGGGGCAGATATATATACAGTTAATACCATCCGTACACAGAAGCGCTATTTTGGACGACCAACAAAGGTTTTTTAATCCGCCAGCAAGAGCAACAGTTGTGTACTACCTATCTACTGTCGCTACGTATCTGCTACTATGGCGTGAAAGCAGCGGTTGGACCGCGCGAGCTCCAGTGGGCGCCGCGATTTATCACAGTCAGGACGCCTACGGACTCATGTAGGCTGCCGTTGCCATCTATCGCGCAAAATTTTAAAAGTAGAAAACGCTCGTGTCTCTGGTTTTGCTCTTCCAAATTTAAATTTATGATACGCTTTCTATTGAAATGTGTGGATTTTAAAATAAGAATTTAATTTCGACCGGCCGTTTCAGTTACCAGTGATTTTAGGTGCCGCCGTGATTAGTGCATTTTTCTGGATTTCATGGTGTGTTTGTAACCGGGTAGGTACACTTTATTAACGTACGTGTATTTTAAGTTTTATAAAATGTGGTTATTCATTGTCCACTTATTTAAATGTGTTGCAA
>NW_023594342.1:0-14597 GCF_014839805.1 Manduca sexta
GTATCATCTAAAACTATTACAATAAGATACAGACAAATAGTGAGAGCAGCAATCTATTTGTTTTTTAATAATATTCAGAAAAAAGCCTTTGGATAATGTCATGTTACTGAGTTCTTATAAAACTATTTACCTAAATATTAACCTTAAATCAGACCACAATAAGGATAGGAGCGATACACGACAAACCAGTTACCAGTAAATATAAATATATCACTAATTAATAAGTTCGTATTGTAACATATCAGAGTAGTAATAGAAAAAAGGGAGATAAAGTATAAATCTTCCATCAATAACCAAGTTAACCTCAATGAATGCTCCAATGAGTACTTTCTACATTATCTATGTAATAAATATATTTTATAATGTTAACTTAATAGTAGCGAAACAGGTTTCCTCTCATTATTTAATATAAAGATAGTGATGCTGATAACTGATAAGCTGGTTACAGGTAATATACAATAGAAGACGCCTTAACATAGGAATAGGAACCCCTAGTTTAATAATAAATAATCAAAGAATATAAACAATTTAAAAAATATATGTTAAGGTCACAGCGACCTCGTATGCTAACGTTTAACGCATAAATAAATTGTAAAACTTGATAAGATTATTTTAACTTTTATCATTATCAAATTTTAATAATCTCAAATATACCAGTCAAGGAAATTACATCGGAAAACGTTGCATTTGGAACATGTGATGGGAAGAGCGCCAAAGCCCACAAACATTAATAATGCAAATAGAATCGAGGATGCAAATCGAAACTAAAAAAAGAAGAAAGGAGATTAGGAAAGATCAAAAAAGTAGGATTATAAATTAGTAGAGATAATGTATATTGTATCCCAACAATGTCACAAATTAACAGACACGGCACAATAGGAACAGTGAAGCTGTTTAGACGAGCGACTCACTTGTCTCGTCATTCAACGATAAAAAAATTAAAACAAAAAATCAGTGTTAACATAAAAATGCAAACCACTGATAATATAAATCAAGATAGTAAGGCAATTTCCACATGACCTAATTCAAATAAAAAATGGCACTAAAACCATCAATTGCTAGAAGCAACAGATACCGCGTGTATTTATCTGCTGGGTGACGTGACTTGTCTGTCCACATAGTGTGTCCACGTGACTTCGAAAGAATTGCAAACGAAGACGATAAGTATAGAAAAGACAAACGAAGAGCCAACATTACGAAACGAGGTTATTGGTAGTTTTCAATTGATAGGTGTTTGCGAGTGTGTTATAACGTAACATGAGTTTGTTAGTCGTACGCAAATGTGCAGAATGTTCTCCATATTTTCAATTTCATAATTATGATAACAGGCGAATTTATTGTAATGATAAGTTTAGACTAAGATGTTACACCATCGGCAATAATTCTATACAAATTCTTGTCAAGTCCTGAGAGCTTCAAAATTTGCAGACGCCAGCTAACTTGATGATCAACATGATAAATATTGCTTACGGAAGCGGAGTTCTGCAAGTCTGCTTCTAAATCTAAACCATGACTTAAGATGTGTGATTTGGTAAATGTATGCCATTATGCATGGAGTTATGTCAGCATCATGTGGTAATACCTAAATCTTAAGTTATGATAACGGGTTTGTTTATCGTAATATTTAATTAGAACATCTATTTATGTATCAGGGAATTTAAAGCAATATAGAAGTAGTCTTAGCTACAAGGGCTACCAGAGGACGTAAAGCTCCCCGCGCACCTTATGTCAACGCAACTCAAATCCTGTAGTAGAGTGCTATCCTGTGACGCGCCAGGCTGTCTTTGGTACCAAAAGTAATATCAGCACTCTCAAAAGGGGTAGGTAGATGCGCAACTGGTGCGTCCACTTTTCATCATGTGTATTCCGTCCCATGATGTGATAGGGAGCGAGCCAATGGTCATTTCGGGCACAAAAAGGCTGAAACCGAGTAGTAAAACCCAATATCACCTGACCCGACCCGAGCATCGAACCCGAGACCTCAGTGTTGCAGTCGTCGCGTAATACAACTACGCCACCGAGGCAGATGATTAGTATAATTATATATTAAATAGACCATCCGCGTTGTTAGGTCCAGAAAGAATATACGACCGTTTCCAATAAACTACCTCAACTGCTAACTAAGCGCTTATAATAAGAATAGACCAATCAAAATATCTCATTTATAAGCATGTCACACGAACATGGACGCAGATACGCAAAAAGGTTCTACTCCAGAGTATGGTCAAAAATGAGCCGAGTATGCCAAATTAGTTCTAGTCTATAGGGTCTATATTTTCCATTAGTAAAATCATCTTAGTCAAAATATATTAATTTGAACTTTTTATTTACAAAATATAAAATAGAATATCAATGACCAAAACTAAAACTTCTATCTTCATTATTTCAAAAGTGTCATTTTGTGGGCTGAATCTATTTTGCGTATCTATGTCCACTTTATTCCGATTGGTCTATGGCTGTGAAATCGAAGGTAGCAGGTAAGATGGTTTACAGGGTTCGGCCAATAATCTTAGACCTGATACGTGAAGGTATTTTAATTTAAAGCCACACAACCATTACAGTCAAGAGATTAACATGCCCTAGAATTATAAATACACACCCAAATATTTTTTTAAATAGTTATTAATTTAAATTTACTAACACTTATTGCAAATAGATATTGTCTTTTGTGAGTGAATAAATCCTCTAACCTAAATATCATACGATAAATCCACGAATTAAACACATGTCATTTATTAACTACTAGATAAAAATTTTGGAAACAAGAAATGACATATATCTATTGCGAAAAAACTAATACATTTTCATCTTTAACTTCACAAAAAATTGAATCCCATCTGACTTCAATAGCCGAGGCACGTTGCTTCTAACCAAGGAAACGTTACACGTCGACCACGACCAGTCTGTCCAGAGTGTAAAGACCAAAGCCAATAATTTAAAGGTTGCAGACTTGCCTGAGTTGTATAAGGTCACCGAGCTCGGCGGGCAGCGAGCGCAACTTGTTGTTGGAGACGTCGAGTGTGTGCAGGTTGGCCAGGAGGCTGATGTCGGGCGGTATGCGCTGCAGCGAGTTGTCGTTGAGGTACAGCGCGGTGAGGTGCGTCAGTTGGAACAGCTGCGGCGCCAGCGCGCGCACACCTCCTGTTACCTGCAACGTCACAACAATGACGTCACTTCACAGTTTGCTATATCATCGACCTTTATTCCTATGTAATGTGAGATCCATAACATCGAAGATTTAGTTTCGTTTTTATCACACTACAATATGGTTTATGGTCACAATTTATGCTGTTACTAATAAGACATCAGTTTCAGATGTTTTAATTTAGATTTTTCAACTGATCACCTGCCTATTCTGATATTGAGGATTTTAGTGTACACCAGCTACCAATATTTTTTATTGGTCCTTCTCTGTTGTTGTACCATATCGCTGGGTACGTTGGCGAATGCTTTCGGTGCACTAACGGCATTGGTTTATAGTCAGTTATAGAGACCAGTTCAAAATTCAAAATAGTGAGTATTCGGAATCTAAATTGAAGTCATTTCTAGAAAATATAGTAAAAGACATTACGCTTTTACATGATGAGCCAAGAGCCACTTTTTCCTCATTTCATTATATATTGTAGTTGAAATAGCTATTCTCGAAAATAAAGTATTTAAAATTCTATATTACCTCGTCTGAACACAATCTTGAACTTTGTTATGAACTTAATGCCCTCTAGGATAGCGATCGTTTGCTTTCTTCCAGAATAACATGAATAACTTAAAGCCGTTCCATAAATTGCTTAAGGCATGAACTATAAAGGTGAAAGTTTAATTTTCTTTTTAATAGCAGCAGGTGATTCGTCTGGGGGGCAAGATACCTTTTACTCAACATACAACGGTTAAACTAGTCTTATATATGGACTATGGACTGAACTGTGAAGTTTAAAACTACGAGTGTAACATTCTTATCGAATGGTTTTGCCGTATTTCATATACAAATACGACCTTGACAAACAGCAATAGGAGCTAATTTTCATTTTATGTAATAAAATTGAAGGTTTCTATTCTTGTAGCCACATCGTTTGACATACAGAATACAGACCATCATAGATTTCGAAAGTGTGCAATAGATGAAATATCTACATAAACTACATTTTAAAATATACTGTCCGCATCATTCAATTCTTTCTGTTTGGACGCAGGACAATTAAAATCATTACATGACGTACGGGTTTCTTTGCCAAGTGACTTTAATGGGACGACCGTATCAAGCAAATTGATCACGTGTGTATAAATAGGTAGGTAATAATTAAAAGTTATTATTAAAGAACTGTTATAAATTATTCACAAATAACGTTTTTTTAACGTTATTGTGGCAAATGAATATAAGGAATAAAGAGTAATGCAACACAGATGGTATTTCCAGTAACATCATACACAATGGTAGATAGAATTTACTCTAGTATTTATATATATACCATAAAAAACTTTTCCAACTCTTTTTAAGCATATTGCGCGCACGGAGTTCGACATTTAAATTATTTTTAGGGTTATAAAGAGGAGCGCAAACAAATTTATGTATAATCTTCAAATATTCGACGGGCAAATTTCGACCTCTAGAACAATAGTCATCATAGATAGACATATCAGGAATTAGAGGGGCCAAGACAGGGCAAGAGCAGTGTTTGCCAATCAGCGGCAAGATGACTACAAAATTATTAGAATCGCGGGTTAAATGTGTATGTTGTGCATGTTCAGAACCATAAAAACATAAAATAATAATAATAATAGAGTTGAATTGAGAATCTCCTCTTTCTTTAAGTGGGTTAAAAAGTAGTGTGCTGCTTCAGTCTCACTAGTTTCATACTATGATATTTATAATGCTACGAATGGTGAAGATAAACACAAACAATATAGGAATATACAATAGTTCTCGTATCACATATTTTACAAAGGCAATCAAAAGTTGCTTCTCAACACACTATTCGTCGGCTTTGACATGGTTATCCGTCGTTATAGCCAATGTGATAAATATAAGTACAAACACTTTGTTGTTGAAAATAATTACAAAGAGCTCTCTCGGTTTATATGGAAAAACCGCTACTGTAGCAAGACACGTAAGTAATTGAATATAGACATCAAATTTGCCTTGTGTAATAGAGCATCGCACATTATGTCTTTCCCGAACATTACCTTTACAAGTATAACACATAATGTGACCATCTAAATTCTAACACGTGTTAAGCATAAGATGTACAAATAAAATTATTTACGGACTTTTTCAGCGATTTCGGTTAAATTTACGCGTACTGGCTTTTGTTCAAGGTGCCTCCTACAAATCTTCACAAAATATAGAGACAGTACACCTTTCTATCAATAATCTTCTACAAAATTTATTTTACCTCATAATTTATAAAATTTAGTGCATTTAATAGAACTAAATTTATTCGACCCAATCAACGTTACCGCCGAAAAAGCCGTTACCACCAGAGAAGCTCAAACTCGACACCCTGTTGCTCATTCCAAAACCAACTTACTAAGTAAAAACTAGTTTATACATAATGATATTGAAGATCCAGAAACCAGTTACCACCAGAAACTTACGCTAGACACCTTGTTGCTCATTCCAAAACCAGCTTGCTAATTAAAAACTAGTTCACAGATAATGGTTTTGAAGATCCAGATAATGATGTGTTTACCTCAAGCGTGGTCCACCCGCCTCGTCTGCCGGAAGCTCGCTCCGCCTCCGACATGATGTGGTAAGTGCGCCCGGCCGCGCCCTCTTGCTTGTCTTTGTTGCGAGACATTCTGTCACCTGCAACGCAACGTTGTGCATCATCAATATGCGTTAAGTGACCACCTATAAATCGTTCAATTAGCTCGAGTAAGGCAGTCTGGGAACTATAAACTAGGAACGGGAAAACCAAATGCAAATAAACTGAGGTACAGTTTATAAGTAATGCCTATGTCAGGTTTTGGGAAACAAGTCTCATATAATACAATGAAGTAGATCATTATTATTGTGAAAGCTGGTAGATGTTTGTTTACAATTATTTTTCCTAACCGCAAACTTATGGTGCCTATTTAGCAACAGTAAAAGTAATGCTTTGTAGTAATACAAGCTCCGTTGGAAGAGAAGCATACGAAGAACTAGACAACCTTTTACAATACGACGTGTTTTGTATGCGTTTTCATGTTTTTATTTAGCCGCAGCCTGCCATAGAAATATTGTATTTAGCCCCCTCACGACCGGCATATCAGCAAATATTTGCTTCGCGTCTGGGTGTCACGGCGCTGTATGTACTTCATATTCCTAAATACCCCGTACCAACGACGTGGGTCTTGTATCTTAGTATTGATAAAGAGTGTCTGTCTCACTGTATCGTGTATATTATATCTTTTACACTACTAAATATTATAAAACATAGGTACTAAGCTGTTTATGTGTTTGTTGTTGAGTGTTTACGTATACGATATGTAATGCATTACCGGTGGACTCAAAATGTAAAGCATATTACAAATTCAGCAGAATGCTGCCACCCACATTGCACTATATTCGTCAACATTTACGACTTCAACATAAACATCGCGCTTGTATCGTTTCGTATTCGTTCAATGGTGTGATACTCAAAACAAATAGTTGGGGTCAAACTAATACAATCACGGACAACTCTGCTAATGCCAAATCGAAGTAGTCACAATTTTTAAACAGTTGAATGTACAGTTTTAATCAGGCCAGCCGCTAACACTAGTTAGTGTGGACTAACGTTAGGTAATCATCTCTTGTCAAACGACACTGTATGGATGGTATTTCACTTACAACCAAGTGTAGTAGAGCTACTTTCAAATGGTGCCAATTCAGGACCTCGCCATTTACTCAGCTAAATATTATGCTGCCAGCAAATAAATATAGAACCGCGATCAAAAGCATTAATCTGCATTTTATGTTTATTTCAATCTAGAGTTAGATTTTCATGAGTCATTGTCTACTTGCGGTGAATGTATCAGCGGTTTGGGAACGTCCGCCGCGGTTACATTTTCGTGTTGGTGAGAACATCTCTATTTAATGCCGGCATTGACATGACTAGTGACAATTAAGCAACGTTACTAGGCAACAATTGAGGTGCAATATTGCTCAATGTTCCCGAGCTTTGTAAATAAGTAAAGAATGCATTTCGCCTAATGTTAGGCAGTTATTGTAGCATATAGCTGTTTGCAAAAATCTTTTGAAGTTCTCTATTGAAGAAAGATTCTGTTATCTGTAGTGCCATGACATAAGGTCCGAGAAAACTGCATACCTAACTTTAATATGTTTATTGTTTGGTAACATTCTATCCAAACGGTTAAAAATAAGCGATACGCGACATGTTGCGAAATACCTTTAAGAAAGATGTTGCGCCTAAATTGTTGCATAACACACTTGTTTAGATCTATTTGTTTTGTCATTTGTCTATTGTTGTCAACCGCATACAGGATACAGGATACAGGAAAGTGAATAGTAGAAAAAAACAAATACAGCGATAATTATTTAGTTCTAATAATGAATCACAATACGCGGTAGTCGGTACTAATTTATCAATTTTATTGTATACTAAATACCTTTATAATTAAATGTAAAATTAATGCTACTTATCTTAGCGCGATGGTGACTTAGCAACGCCTGATGGTAAGTTAATACAGTGCAAATATGTTGACCAACGACGAATCACGCCTCTTGTTGTTACGTTTTAGGTAACATTTTATATATTTGTTTAAGAGTTTGTTTGTTTGTACACGCTAATCTCAGGAACTACTGGACCGAATTGTAAATTCTTTTAGGGCTATATAGTCCATTTATCGAAGAAGGCTATAAGGTATTACATATGAGAACATGGTTACATAGGCTGGATGTTATCCTTAATTTCTACTTAATATTCTTAGAAAATGGCACTCTTTGGCCAAATCCTAGTGAAACTTTATTCAGAAAAAGTATGACAGAGTGTCACATGAGCTAGACTGATTCGTCTCCGATGTATTATAATTCAAATAACTGCCTTAAGGCTTATCAATTTAAGAGAAAAAATACTTTAACATTGTGTACCATTCAAAGCGTTAAATGTAATACGGCTTAAAAGAGAAAAACAAAACAAGGTTTCAAAATAAATAGCAGTCTATATTTATAAATTCTTCAAAGCTCTTTTTCCAATTAATAGAAGCTTAAATGAATAAGTGCGATGCAAATAATGGAAAAAATAATAAAAACAACGCCAAAATCACGTTTCTACGAAAACAAACACTCCAAGACGATATCGTCTAACTTGTTTATAATTATAATCAGCTGTGGAATATTCGCGCGGAATTACCTTATTAGAATTTTTTTATATCAATAAAACACGACGATGTAAACATATTTTTGAAACGCAAAATAGCGTAGTTGTGACGAACTTTATTAGATATAATCCATCTTTAACTTGGTAAGCAAACTGTTAAGTTATTCGTAACATTATGGAATATATTTTCATTAATATCCAGGGGAATATTATAATCAATTTGCACCCTATATTACGCAGTCGTGGTATTCGTGTTTATTTTGTTTGTATAAATACTAAATTTATCTCTATTATACTATCGATACATGACTTAGTTTTATCATGACCGATAAGGGTTATTAATCGGCATTTTAATTCTCAAAATAAACGCACATCACACCTTAATACCCGAAGGGGCAGACAGAGGCGTAACCAAAGCACTTACTTTACGTCAAGTAATCCGTCCCATGATGTGATAAGGGGTGAGTCTATCGCCCTATCGGGCACTAATTTTGGACTCCGGTCTAATATTGATCAGAAAAACGCAATATTTTATTAGTTTTGCTTGGCCTGGGATTCGAAGCCGTTATCTCAGACCGGGTGTCGTAGCATACACGCAAACCAACTAGGGCCATCGAGGCAGTCAGTTTTAATTCTCAAACATACGCCAAATTTAATGCAGCTCATAAAATTTCCCGCCAAAACCTCAATCCCACAAATGCAACTCTAAATCCGTCGCTGACAGCAATGTTAAAAATGCAACTTGTGACGTCACTTCATACATACAAGAGTGCTACATGTCCAAGTGCGCATTCAATTTAAATACCGACAGGGCATCAACGATACGGCTCGCACGACAGCTTCGCAAAGGCCTGCATTGCGACCTCATTTACCTTAAATAACATAGTTTTAGAGCCCTTTGATTATGTCAATTTAGGCGTAAGATAAATGGTTATATCTTTACTAATGGCATAGTGTTCATTAGTTTGGCCTTCTTTCATCCAACAGCGGTGCAACGCTCATTTGTTGCACAGTTTATTAGACAGAATGACAACTATTGTGGACGCGATTATGGTGAATATCCAACAATGTATTAGAGTATAAATTCCAATAATATAAATATTTTATAAATTAAAAACACTCTTTATTGGCCCAACATGTCTGACACAAAAGCTGACAAGTTTTTGAGACCTGTGCCGAACCTACGGGCAAAAGTAAATCGACTGGAAAACTCCCAGATGTGACCATCAATTACGGACACCTGATACGTTCATGACATCGCTTTAGTTAAAATCGAACCACGAACATAATTATAGCGTATTCAGAAATGGGAAAAATTATATAAACATATATCTAACTGCTTAAATGATTCGTTCATCAAATGCATTATTTATCAAAACTGAATTTAGTGTTATTTTCTACCTCATGACATGGAGATAAAATATGTATACATATAATGATGTAAAACTGCCAATAATGTAAATATAAAAAAAAAACTATGCATTTGGTTCAAATTTAATAATTACTATATGACTGATGGTATGATGACTATGGTGATGACTGAAGGATAGGCCCCTCTCAAATCATGCAATAGAATAGGCAAATATATTGTCTAATGGGCATAAACCACCAAATTGCATTCTCTAACAAACTTACAAAAAAGGACGATTGTCTTTTAGTATGTATGTATTTATATAGATATTTCTGAGTATAGTGAATCGATCCGCGCGATCCTTTTTTACTCGTTAATGGAAGTTCGCGAAGTGGTCCCATTTCAATAAACCATTGATTCGCGTTCATATGCTTATGGAAGAATGCTATATGCAGTTAAATTGGTTGCGGATTAACTAGCACAGTGCACCACGAAGTACTTAGTAAATGAGTACTTAATTCAAAGTTCTTTGTACCACTACCAACTTTATAGGTGGCGGTGATCCGGTGGTGAGAAGAGACCCATACGACCCGATTCCTGTCGGCTTCGTTTTCGTAATTCACGTAAAATCATCATTTGAACGAATTGCAGACCGAATTGGTGCGTACTAGTGCCTATTTTATGTTGTGTTGAGTTCCGTTTCGAAATATTTCACCGCTTACTTGATGGTGATGCTTATCAGGTAAGCGACCTGTTCGTCTCGTCTTACAGTTTGTAAAAAAAGTAGTCACGTGTTTAATACAAGAGTTCTTTTATTTCGTCTGCCTGTAGCCTAGATACATTACAGTGCGACTGTAGTGCTGAGGTCTCTGGTTTGATACCCATGTCGGGCAAACATATTGGATTTTCCTACTCAGTATCAGACCGGATTCTGGAATAAGTGCCCGAATTAAGGATAAGCTCGCCCCCTGTCACATCATAGGAGTATGCACGGCAAAACGTAAAGCACTAGTTGCGCCGCTGGCTACCTCTTCGGAAATAAGGCGTGTGTATGCGCGTTCTTTTATTAACTGTTTATAATGTTACTTGACTTATGTATTAATGCCAATTGTCCCGAGAAAGTTTGTTGAAAAATTAAATACAAGACATTGCGAACCGAGTATTTTTAAGGCAGGAAAGAAATTGGACAACTTGATAGCATTGAGGGTTTGTTAATTACGACTAGATTTTTTTAAAATTATTATTTAAATTGAAATAACGCATTCTAAATACAAAATATATTGTTTCGTATAAAATAAGTATGCTTTATTTAAATAATTTACTACTACGCAGTTACCTTGTTATTGAACATTAAATATTATAATACGTACATATTTAACTGCCTATCAAATTTTCCTTGAACAAATTAACTTGCAGCTACAAATTGTTAAATGTTAAAATCATTGAACCTTTTCAAATTTGTGTATACACAAATCGACACACTAACTGTATTAAGTAAAATATTTATATTTAAATAAAGAATTCAATCATATTCGAAAAGGAAAAAAAACATATCTTTCATAGTTCAGTTAGCAACAAAGGCCACATGAAAGATTTAACAACGATTGTTATCGGATGTAACTGGGTCAATTTCTAATCCATTCAAGTCGGACGTAAAATTACGGTCTTTGAGTGACTGCAAAGCTTTCTGAT
Organism: Manduca sexta; assembly: GCF_014839805.1. Taxonomy (NCBI): domain Eukaryota; kingdom Metazoa; phylum Arthropoda; class Insecta; order Lepidoptera; family Sphingidae; genus Manduca; species Manduca sexta. The sequence continues at coordinate 11,338 of NW_023594342.1, forward strand.
ATATTGTAAAACAAAATTCTTTATCTTCACACTAGCGACCTACAGTTCGTTCGAATTAAATATTAGCAACAAGGGAGCAAGAAATTAAAGTTTAATAACATATTTTCTAAAATACATTATTATCCTCGTAATATTTTACGTATGATGGTGAAGTCCAGTATCACTTTTAATATTTCAATAAAAAATACACTCAACAGTTGTTACGGTCTTGACTCTTGACCGCTATAAGGTTTAATTTGTGGGTGAGAGTATCTGGAAAATTTTCAGTCTTAAATATTACCGCGAAATGACGGGGATCGCATCCACGGTGTTTCGTTTAACAGACTGCTCACCGACTACTACGCCACGGCGGCTCTGGATATAAGCACAGTATACTGTGGTAAATTATATAAAATAAGCTTAAGATATTATGAACAAGAACTGATCCATCTAATCTTAATATTGGAATTCTTAGTTGTAAACTAAATGTAATAAACATAACAATATAAGGGTTATCATACATCCGTAATTACACGAAAATACCGTATTTGACGACATGTCCGTTTTCGTAAATTAGAATATGAAAGGAAGCAAGGAAATCACATGAATATAGACGATATTATTCTAAAATGGCGGTTTTTTCCATCGTTAAATTTCACGATACACGTGGGTGGGTAGTATATGCCCGTAGCGTGGAAGATTTTAAAACACCCTGTACCCTCAACAAAGGAACCGTCTTTCGGGAATTCGAGGTAACCCTAGGGCTTATAGACAATTGTTAAATGCAAGTTATATTCAATTCTCTCATTCCCCAAGTATATCTTATAGCCACGCTTTCTGTATATTTTCAACATAATGTTTACACAAGATTTCGAAATCAATATGACAATAACAACTGGGTGTCGGAAGGTCAACTTAATAACTAAGGAAGCACTGCAAATGCCTCAAAGTTATCAAACCAGTACCTAAAATTTGTGAATGTTATTGTGTCAATATGAGATTATTTCCATATTTCCTACAATCAATTATTTTATATATGTTTATGTATTATCACATTAGCCTATAGTTTAGTCAATAATTATTCAGGATCAGAGTTCAATTAAGATTGGACAACTTTTTATGTGAAAACTTATTTAATATAAAATTAAGAAAAACACACTCCAATAGCCCTAGATGAGTATTCTATCCATTATTACGGCTAGCCAAAATATAATTCTCATATGTAAGAATATTGGCATAACAGTTTTGCCTCTACATAACCCTTTGCGAATATATAAACATGACCTTAAGTTATTTCATCAAGATAAATATTTATTATGCCTATCACCTTGACTTATTTCATTGGAATACGAATTAAATCCATCTTTATTACCACATGATACAAACAGTTTTATTTATAAACATTTTGTGACACCAATGAGCTGTTTCAAACACGATGGCCACATTGCGTAGGAAGATGCCACAGAATTTGCATGTTACTGGAAAGTAATTGTGAATATTATGCATAATTCATAAGCAATAGTTGTCGTTTAGAAGAATTTAAAGAGTGTATTAAAATTGTGGTAAAAATAAGGATAGGAATGGCTGTAGCGATGTTTATTTAGTGAGAATGTAAGCCAAACAACTGTGTAGTCCTTAGCTTGAAATGAAGTGTACTCTTTTGTAAACTTAGTTTGTAAAATATTGTTAAAAGTAAATAGAATTTAATAATGGATTAAATTAAGTTAATGTTTTTCTACAGTATACACTGATACTATTAGTGCAAAATAAGTAGATAAATAATAAATTTGTCTCAAATTATTGACAAAATTTTAAAACAAAATATTGTTAGAATATTCATCTAATTTGGTAATTAAAACACAAAATTTTTGTCATAAATATGAAAAATTACAGTTAGGAAAATTAACAATTTCTCATAATAATAATTATGGTATTTATGATTAAATTATAATAAAGTTTCTTAGTGGTAGATATATTATTCTTAGTCATATTAATTGCAAAGGCGTTTTTTTCTTTCTTATTGGTAATATTCTTTAAGTAAACCTAGTGTATGTTTTACAAAAATATGTCTGTATCAATAACCTAATTCATAATAAATTATTGAAATACATCCCTTATTTCTATAAAACTATGTATATTTTCTATGAACAAAAGGTTAAGTTTCAATCATTAGCCACAAAATTATTTATTATTAACATTTACTGATGCATGTAAATTAAATTGGCATTTTTATTGTTAATAAAATTACCTCAGCATTGACATGTATTCAGAATGATTGTATTTATAACAGGTAAAGGGAAATACTATGTTCACCTTGATAAACACTGTTACTGCAATGTAATGACATGCTTCATTTTGCCGTGGGCTAGCAGCCAACTAACGGTTCGGCAACAGGGATGAATGTTTATGATCCAAAATGACTTATGGCTTATAGATCTAATATTATATTACAGTCTACTATAGGAATATCTACCAGATATTAGCTACATTAATACTTTTTAAAGTAAATTGTAATGAAATTTTATTTCACATTAGTGTACACTATGAATCACTATATGTGGTCAATCTAACTTCTGGATGACAAGGTATCAAAACTAAGTGTATTAAATTATCCAAACCTATCGTAAAACATACGTACAGTTACCACCAAATACAGTACAACGGTTTTTTGCATAATACCGACTGATACTCTTGTGGTACAAATAACATCTTACATTTATCTACGTAAACATTGATACCGATTGTTTTCATACATATGGACGCTAAGTTTACGGATAAAATGTCAACGTAACGATAATGTGTACCTTTATAACACCGCGAGGGGTCATTAGGTGTGATAAATTTGCTTTATACGATAAATTATCTTCTTTCGAAAAATAGGGACAAGTCTCTTCCATAACCTCCGTGGATGGGGAGATAAACCTAAAGGATAACAATGATATACGTTAATAATGTACTTCTAACTACAGAAACTGTAACTGTTTCTATGAAAAATGATGATTTAATTCATTATTTTGCCGATTAAACTGTAAATGCGTAGCATCTTTGTGTACAGCTGACATGAAAGAGATCGACTCCAAGCACAGTCGACTCCAAGCGCCAAATCACTATACGAGGTTAAAGTGATAACTCAATGAAATAATGTTAAATGTAAAATATATGTACCTTCATCTACTCCTTAAAACCTTTTACTTCAATTAGGATTATAGCAACGGGAAATAAATCACTGTAAACACACAATAGCACTATCTTGACAAACAACCACATCAAACGTCCATTTA
>NW_023594343.1:0-14592 GCF_014839805.1 Manduca sexta
AGATTAATCACAAGTGTGCTCAAGTTTTGATATATGTATAAAAAAAAGAAATGCTTCAATACATTGCAAATATTGTGGATCCAAAATGACAGTTTAAATTTTCGCTCCGTAACGGATCGACATGGCCAGTGACGTCACACCTGTCTGTCACTTTCAATTCGTAATTATTGTTAAAAATCAATATTAACTAAAACGAAAAAGTTACATTGGCTCTCGTTTTATGTTTTTTCTTTTACATTTTAGTCTCAAAATATTCTTCGCTATTCTACTTGATTGCTAGCAACGAACAAAATGTTAGACAAAAACATGCTATAAATAATTAACTTGACCTTTAGTTGCGCTACACCTAAACAGTTTATCTTTACGTTACCAAGAAGGTTACCACTTAATGCTCAGAAGAGAACAAAACTTAAGCCGATTTGCTGAGAACAGGAAAATATAGAAACATTTCTCATATATTATACACATATAATTTAGATGTTTGTATTTTCATGATGTCTATCGTTGATATTCTTATACCATTTTTTATTATTGCGATAACAGCAGCTTTTGCCATATTATAAAACAAAACTACCGAATTTACAATTAATTTTTAAACGCATTTGCAATAAATACAATAGATTTCATAAATTCGTGAGCAGAAAAAAATATCACAAAGCTGATGACTTAACAACACAAAAACACCAGCAAAATGTACACTATCCTTAATTTTATTGATAATAATTAGTAAAATGTAAAAAATATATATATTCTAGTAATATCAAAAGATCCCAATGTCCTTAATTTTCTTTGTCATTGACACAGCTCCAGGCTATAAACGTCCCGATTCCCAAATGACAGCACAACCCAGGTCGCAATTATGGACAATCCTCCAATCTGAATGTTTATTCACTCCTTTATCAGCGATCTTCGCTTCAGACAATTTCGTGATCAATCACAAACGCCTTTTTATGCCGTAATTTGGAGAAAAAATTCATGATAATTGACGTGTCCAAATATTTTACCGATAATGGGATCAAATAAAAAAAACTAACAAAACATTTAACATTAAAACTTCGTTTAACAGAAATTAAATCGCATTTTGGACATTTCATATAAATATTACAATAACTCCAACTAAACTACAACCCTAGTTTTTTTAACTCGTGTTAAAAATGAAAAACTCTATTAATACTAGTAAATATTTATTTAGAAAATTCAAATACAATTTGGCTCCAAAACGCTTTAAACGGCATCACGTAATTTCGCCGTTAAATTTTACCACTCGTTCTGATAACTTGGTCTTTACACATAACTGCCTCCGGGGAATCATCCGAGCTCTAAAACGGCAAGTCTGCAGAGAGTGCTCTTATTAACTCATACAACTTTAACAACCTCATAAAATAAGCGAAAAGGAAACTAACAATGTAGATAAACATACATTCGAGATTAAACGGATGGACTGCTTTACGTTTTGTTGATAAATACCGGCACTGTGCATGCTATATTTATCATCATCAGGTTTTCGAAGTGCATTGCTCAACAAAGGCATACATAAGTTGGTACTCCGCTAAAGTAAATCTTTCCAGACCAACCTGGTAGAAAGGGTCCAGGTAGTACCTGAGATCTTTATCTATCGTCTGCCCATCGTATGGGGTGGATGCCCAACACTAAGTTTCCCGGTTCCTGGTCACCACTCCAGAATATACATTATACAAGGCACTATATCTGCAAGCCTTCTCTACTTCTGAAAGGGTTTAGGCCTCCGACCTAAAGAACACAAGGAGCTACTTCCAATATTCTGTGCTTAGGCACCCACGCTGTCCTAATAAGGTCTTTTTTAAAGATTGAGCTAAAATCAACAAATTTCAACACTATAAATGCTCAATTAATTTTCATAAATGATTGCCATAGTGAAACATAATCTCTAAAAATAACTGCTCGCTACAAATTCCGTTTTAAAAGATTATCCTTTCAAGGACCAAGAAAATACAAACAGATTCTTTCATTGTTAAGGTTCTACGATTATCGGCTGCCTTTTGTTAAAAACACCACTCATTCATATAAAATAAAACATAAAATACAATTAGAGACCTTACATCCCAAGTGTGTGCTAAATCACCAAACTCATAATTTTGAAGCATTAAAACGACTAGCCTCAGTGTGCAAGTGTCGTAAGTTTTAAATTGTAATTAATGTACATATTATGGCACCTGAAAGCTAAAGTTAGTTGATTTACATAATATGGGTATTACTGGGCGCACAATAAAGCTTAATACAAGTTTCAAGGGAGGCGTTACCCGAACCTATTTCGCTTGCCAGCCTGCTGACGGCTATCAAGCGCACGCTTAAACACTACGCCCGCTCGATGCTAAAACAAAAGTACGATGACCTTTAAACATTTTACTTTAAATTGTTCTTAAAAGAACCTAGAGTAAATAAACGTAATAAGGTATTAAGGATCCTTAACATGTCTCTACGTCCACTCTGACGTCACACATGGCATCTCTAAAATCCACTAGAAAAATACCTTATATTTGGAATTAATTTTTAAGCTAGTTTGGAAAACCTCAAAAGTGCCGTCACATTTCCACGAAATCAATATTATTATCTCGTTCAATATTACAATAACTAATAACTTTTCCGAGTATCTGAAACTGTGCAAATGTTTATATACCCGTAATTAAATTTATTAAAAAATTACATTTATTTTAATAAGTATCCTGGACCATACCGTCAGATATTAAGAGAGTGAAATAAAATAAACAGCGTAATGAAAACTTTTCTTTAATATCCAAGTTCAGTGCCTGGAACAAACAGAAAATACTAAAGAATTATTACTCAGACACAATTCTGTAGGCATAAAGGCTAACTCAATTAAATCGGGTGAGCAAACTTACTTTGAGTCGGGCCGCAACATCTTTTTCCTTCACAACATTACCTATTCATCACACGGATCGCTCAAAAGCGGCCACTTTGTTACTTATGTATTTTGCGCGGTTTCCTCGAAATATCGAGCGTCATTTTTCTTTCGTACCATTAGTGGGCATCAGTCAGCTGAGACGGATACGCGGTCTTCGCAAACATAAACAAACTAATGGCGTCCGCCGCGTGACAAAGAACATCCCATCAAGGCCGAAAGCCTCAGAATCAATACAGATCTCTATGAACGGGACCGACTTATCCCTTGTTAGGTTCGGCCGGTACCGATTCGGTCATTGTATGCGTGTATCTACCGATCTTGGCGCGCCTTCGGTCACTGAAGAACGATTCAATGGATAGTCTCGGCACAGGATGTGAGGCCTATTGTGTGGACGCGTTAGGTCTCTCCAAGCCCTTGTAATCTTTGACGATCAATTAATTAAATTGAAAGTTAAATCGAGTTGTAATACGGTGAAGTAATCTGTTGTTATTCGACGGGCCGTAAAAAAGCAATACATGTTCTAAAATATTCGATATTTACATCAATTATTCACAATTCCATCACAAGCTTCAATAGTTAAAAATACATCAATATTTGAAATGGTTTTTGAAATCAAATTACGTTTGTTTTAGTGGCTTAACTTTTTCCGGCGAATTTGTAGCGAAAACAATGGATTATTGTTGGACACTGATTAATGTTGATAGAAAATTTCAATAATTAAACCTGTTCACTGAGTAACAGTTTCCAGAGAAAATGACAAAAACATCATATTTACAGCATACTCTATTTCTATTGGTATATTTTAGGGTATTTGAGAAAATAACGTAGGTACAATTAAAGTACTAGGTGTATGTAGAGGTGAAGGTAAACGAATTAAAGCTAATGCTGGGGTATAATAGGTACCATCCATTTAAAGAGGGCAGTTGTAATTCATCAGTTAACAAGTTAATAGTAATAAAGTCTCTATTTAGCTAAAGTTTCTTGAATATTCCTAATATATCAATAGAAATAAAGCTATTGCTTGAACAATATGGGTATAATCAAACAGCTTCTAATATTTTCACCTCTTGTACAACGTCATGTAAATTGAAAAATTGCCCCAGGATTAAATCACGATCTCGCACTAAAACGATAAAAACGAAAAATTCAGCGAAATTAGATTGTTCCGGAACAACTTAAATTTTGAGTTTCACAAAATTGATCCTTTGCCCAAACAATCTTTGCTTTCGCCTAATTCAACAGTTTTCCCGGCTCGTCGAAAAAGGTGGAATAACTTTGAATTTCGCTTGGCGCACGATTCCGACCTACCGCCTTGTTTGCATTTGGTTCGTTCTAAATTAATATCGGACGCCGAAAATTAAGGGCTGTTGAAATAATGCTCCAATAGCGCTGATACATACAAAACGATCTAGGTCAAATGATTACTTGTCTGCTCTGAAGGAAGTTAATTAACTTAATGGAACAATATCTACTGTTGCAAAATAGTTAAGGGCTTTGTAACTCCCCTTTTCGAGACATTTATCTGCTAAATACATTAATATTGTGTAACATGTACTACAATATATAGTACAAGTTAAAATAGTGGTGAGTTGCCAACATAAAACAAAAATATATCACTCAATCTCGTAACATGACGCATTATGTTAAACGTTCTAAAAGAAGAGCAATTTCAAAGTTTGGTCTTCATTTTACTTCTCAAAGTACCTTCGCTGCTCAAAAGGGCCACAAAGGGAATAAGAGAAGACATTTCATTCATTTTTTATTTTACATCCATTATCTCTATGTCCGTGTAGGCTTTAATTCATTTCTTTGATAAAATAATATTTCCTTTATCACATCTGCAATAGGTGCCTATTTATATTTCCCGTGTTGGAGAACATTTGCATAGAAAAAGGAAAATAAGCAAGGACCGAGAATCGTGACTAATGAATATACAGTTAGTTTACATTTGTTTGTCCCGAAGGGTGGACGAGGATAAATATCTGTGGATATCTGCACCATCTATTTAGAAGTGATAGGTGGCGAGCCGATCTCTTCATCGCACAAATCACGGTCACTTTGAAATAGATAGTCTTATTTTGGTAATTTAGAGAACGTAATACAGTAGGGTAATTAGATATGTTATTACTTATAATAATAGTTCGTTAGTGGCATAAGAAACTATTTGAATTTTTCCTTTACAGGATTTATGTAATACATTATTATTTGGAGTATTCTTGGAAGGTATATTACTACTTGCGTCGTGTGATAGAATTTCTAACATAGCTTACAGTATCATTTTAACAATAATAAATGAAATCACTTACTCGTCTTTACCTCTGCTAACATTGTGCAAAAAAAAAACATAAATAACGAATGTTTTCACCAAAAATCCCGGTTTTACTTTCTGATTTTTTGATAACTTTGTGGTTTAATGCAAATATGGTGTAAGAGTGTATATCAGACTGAAAGTGTAATAAAAGCCCTTATAGACTATTCTAAGAGAGTTCATCTACATCATCTAAATAATGGCATTAGGATATGTAAAATACAAAAAAAACATTATTAATATTTATTCTGTCCGAAACTTATACTTTTATATTTCGTACCCTTAGAACTAAGTATCAGATCAGATCAGATTTTGTTAAACAATAACCATTTTAGACCATCCTCTATAACCCTATGACGAGAAAAAGACAAAATTATAGAATAGAAACAGAGATTCTCACTTTCCATGACCACCCAATTCACTGCCTTTTAAATTGTTTCAAAAGTTTTTTTATTCATTTCCCACAAATTGTCTTTATTCAGTTAGTTTTAAGTGTGCAATTTGACATCTACGGTTCGCGTAACTTATTACAAAGTGTTAGTTATAAGAAGATAATTATTTAGTATACTTTAGAAACGCAATTTCAAAATGATCCTGTATATCTTGTTCTAGATTGTACGACATCATCATCGTCGAGTGGCATGCGCGGTGGCATAACAACCGTGTCGGTAGCCGTCACAGGTCTGGATCCGAAGCCGCTCCTCTCAGCAAAGAAGGTCCGTCCCAAACCAGCCTCGCCCAACCGACAAGGCCCGCAGCAGTGTCAAGTAAGTGCACCTATTGCTGAGTTCTTTATGACAGCTACATAACTTGAAGTGTGTTAAATCTCTTGTATGCAAAGGCCCGGCAGAATATGTACCGTGACTTCTATTTCTGCTGTCAAGACACAGTGTGCCAGCACTTTTCTGTTCTGGTTAGAAGGAGACTAGTCAGTGTAGTTACTAGTTATTGAGACCTAATCCATCTCGCTTTAATTGTAAATTTAATGAAACATAGGCATTAATTTACAGTCAACGACAAAAATAAATAAACAAATCGTCTTGAAACTTTTGAATACTTCTCAGTAATCGTTTTTTTACACCAAAATAAAATTTAAAGGGTTTACTTTATTTTAGCTAAAGCAAAATGAATATTATTTTGATTCAAATAAATGTACAAGCTGTTCAAAATTTCGAATTTGTCAAGTTACTTTTGAATTACAATCTCTATCTACCACTGAGCTGCTCATTATTCCGAGACAAAAACAACAAGAGAGACCCACCACTATTCCAGGGAATCTAATTTAAAAAGGTATACTAAGCTGACTATGTAGCCTCCGGTACCGACCATTAACAAAGGTCTTAAAATAAAATCAATATATTTAAGAAGCTTTGTGCATCGTGGCTTTGTTAAAGGGAAGTATTCAGTGGAAATCACTTATATACTGTACAAAGTTGCATTCGAACATTACATTAGAAACTCCGTAAATGGGAATAACAATAGCATATTCTAAGACTTCTTGTCATTGCTTAAAATCTCAAACACTTAAAACAGTTAAATACACGAATTTTGACTAATCGAAATTCCTTTTCACAAAAAATATTGAGAATATTTTACAACAAAATGAAAATCGCAATTTTCTAACATTCTCTAAATAGGATAGTTTTTAGTTGTCATAATAAAAAGATGAGGACATAATAAGGTTAATAGGTATTAATTAAAGCCGATCGCAAACCAGAGGCGGCTGTGTTCAATGTATACGAGCCTTAATTAAGTACATTATAGTGGAAAAGTACTTGTGGAAACAATGAGCACTTAACTATTTTGAGGAAAGAATTCATTAGGGTGTTAATATGACTTGCGTTTCTAATATAATGGCTGATTCGAATCATTTGAAAATATTTTTTATTCATTCATGTTTTTATTATTAGACTAATACAATAAGTATCACAATATTTTTATTTCAATTATAGAATGGCACAAATTGTTGTATTTTTGCTCATTTTATAGTAAAAGAGCAGCTGGACCACCTGATGGTCAGTGACCACCGCCGTTACCATCAACATCAGAGAAATGATCAATGCGTTCAAACTTCACGTTCCTAAATATTTAGGGTAAACGTAACAATTATTGACATGATAGTGATGAAAACGGGTATTCATTGCAAATTTATTTTAATTAGAGGTAGATGTTTTAAGTTAGTAACAATCATTAATCAGGCTTTCATTTCACTTACAAAGAATATTTTTATGTGACATTTTTAAAAATTATGGATACTTCTCCAACAGACTTAAATGTATTGATGAAGGGAAAATCTTTTACGCTAATATTTGATTATAACATTGTATCCAGTTGCTCAATAATTGACAATGTTATTTGGTAAAGATATATTGCCTTCCCAAGAGGAGTACAAGACATGTCATTGACGTAACCATGGCACATTGGGTGCGCGAGTTTCTGTTAGTTTCCGCTTCATAACGCGCGATGGGCCGTGAATATCGACCTATTTGTCTTTTAACGATACGTACTGTCACACTGCTTGTTTGAATAAGGATAAAAAAATAGAAATATGTGACAGGAATTACAATTTCAACATTATCTTAGCTTTGAATAGCTATTAAATGATTAATTACTCAAACTTATGGAAGATTTCTTATATGTACTCAAAAAGATACTGCCTCGGTGGCGTGGTACGGCAGCGCTCTTGAGGGCTCTTTGGTTCAAATCCCGGGTTACTGAAAGTCACATTTGGGTTTTTCCGTTCAGTATCAGCCGGGAGTCTGGAATTTATGCCCGATATGGCAATAATCTCAACCAACAACATGGAACAAACTTGGCGAAAATTGGGTGCTTTCGTTACGCCTCTGCATACCCCTTCGAGGATAAATGCGTGTATGTGTCAAAAAATGCTATATTCCGGGATACTTACAAGGCAAGTTTATGCTACAACAAAAACAAACCACTAAAGTTATTGTTTTTATTGAACATCTCGAAACTACAAAGACGGCGAACGTCTTTCACATAGACAAATATTTTCTCCAACGTTTGATCAATTATTAAATTTTTGCTAACAAGAATCCGCGTATAAATAAAATTTGCAATATTTCACTCAACTATCAAACAGTACAAAGCAATCTATATTTACATAATAAGATATTCGTTCAATAAATATTTTTTCGTTTACGTTGAAGAAATTCCAGTGTATTTTATTAAAAGGAACGGATCGTTTGCACGCAGTTAGATAACAAGCCGGTAAATATTTACCGATGGAGGCTTTTGTAAACAGCCTTAATTGGCACTTACGACGCACGAAACTAATCACAAAACTACCCTTTGAAATCGTTGTTTACATGCGTGGTAATGAATCATCATAATATCTAAAAATATTATTAGATATTAAGGAAATCGTGATTTATTTGTTCATGACGAAGATGATTTTAGTCTATACACAACGTCTAAGTAGGTAAGAATTAATAAACATACCCCATACTTACGCGATAAAATCGTAAACACATGTAAAGATGATATTAATCATTACCATCACTAATTTTATATCCATAAACCATTTATCCCTAACCCCAAGGCTCAATATCCAATGTTATACAACCGTTCGCACTGACACAACTTAACCTAATCACCAGACGATATTGCACGTTTCCGGCCTATTTTGAACAAAACAAAAAATACTTTCACATTTCACATCCGGCCAATAACGTGCAGAAATGTATCTGCAGGAGTCGTAACTACCCGAAGAACGTAACGCAAACACTAAAAGGTTGTGAGTGTTTCATTTCCGCTATCTTTTTTCTATCGGGTCACGCAACCACGCGAGAGAATAAATTCCGAATACAGATGTATACAATCGGTAATGTCTTGTTATTAAAAATGTCTTTGTGTTATTTTGTACCTAATAACGTCAGCATGTCACTTGTCTGATTAAAGCCTGAATGTATGTTCAAATATCAAAGTGACACACAGCAATTGGTATTCGCACTGTTGTTTGTTGTTTGCCTATAAAAATAGTCAATGCGGTGGTACGATCAGCAACAAAAGTCGATGAACAGATACTAATTTACAAAACACCTGAACATTGAAACGGATCATAAATCACTTACCAAAGAGGAGTACAGATTAAGGTTATCATTTCAATATGGATACCAAAGTAAAGGATTGGCTGAAAAAAATATGAAAAAGAAACTGACGTTTACGCTTTGAATCCTTCAAAGAGAATCTCCTGCCACAATAATTTTGAAGTTACACATTTGTTCCTTAAACCGGCCAGTGCTCTATAAAATAGATATTTAAAATGTAACTAACCTATTCCTATTAATGTTAAAATATTACTTACTAATATATTATGATGTTTTGTCCGTACTTAATAATTTATAATTCTGGTTATTAACTTCAATGTATACTATTATATAATTATATAAACCTGAATAGTTTGTTTGTTTGAATGCGCTAAACTCAGGAACTGTTTAACCGATTTTAAAATATTTCACTAATAGGAAGCTACATTACTCTTAAGCGCTATATGCTACTTTCTCATCCCGGGTAAATATAAAGCAAGACTTTAGTCCTTGAAAACATTTTCACGCAGGCGGAGTAGCGAGCCAAAGCTAGTATGTTATAGAATAACAATTTAATTGAAATTCTGGACTGTTGAAAAAGCTTGTATATAAAATAAAGAATTTGCTAATTTCAGCCACATTTGTATTTACTACAGATCATAAATAATTGTCGCTAGTAATGTTTACCAGTGAATGGTTTGACAGCGTTCAACTACTTTTGTAGTTCAATTATGACAAGTTGTTTTGTCTTTAAATAGTCAGTAACTTATGGTAAATGATAATGATTAGGAAATATTGGAAACAAATAATGTTCAACGACTTCTGTTGCTGACTGTACCGTCAAGAGTGAAGTTATCTATACTAATATATAAAGCTGAAGAGTTTGTTTGTTTATTTGTTTCAGCACGCTATTCTCAGGTACTACTAAACTCATTTTAGTATTTTTCCCATTGATATGAAGCGCACTCGTGAATGATAAATATAAGTCTATTATAATTTTTATTACCTTTGAATCCAAGAATAAAAACTTGAAATTAAAAAGGAAATACTTACACTAATTACTATTGCAACCGACTATTAATTATACATTTATGTAAATAGCACTTAATAAATCTCAGAACATCTAAAATTACTCACAACGAAAACACGCGATAGTAATATGTAATTAGTTAATTATTCTCGTTTATACATAGTATATAATGTTAGTTATATAGACCTGTTTACAGTTACTTATATACTGTAAACTGCTCGGAAGCCACAGAGATCTCAGATTCGAGTGAGCTAACATATAGGCTTAAAGTAATTAGTGTGAAGAGGTCCGATTAGAAACCTTTAAAGCGTTTAACCGATTAAGGAGTGTTTAAGAGTAATTAAATGTTGAATAGCGAATTATAAGATGATGAATTAACCTTATATTTCTATAAATTAAATCAATAAACTTATTTGTCACAATTCTGCTTTTTTTCAAACAAAATTGTAACATATTATAATTATATTCGATTAATTTGTTCTACATTAGAACCTAATAATTTATTCCAAATAATCCTTAAATATTCATATTACTTTGCTAAAAATAACGAACGTAGTGTAAAGAATAATTAATATTTCAGTCCGCCTCGTGACCACGACGGCTGCAAAGTCTTCGAAACATCGGGAGAAAATTAATATAAAACCGCGATAAATTCCGTAAAATAATTTTATTTTAATGTCTAACATTCGTATAAACATTAGAGATCATTATGCAAAACATAATTCTAACTTTAAACTCTAACCCCCTTGTTCATAGACGTTTTTTATCTAACGACGGAGTAAAGCTGTGATAACAAGTCTGTTTCTCAGTGCTGACGGCATAGTCAGTCTTCTCAGTGCGTAGACATAGGGCCGTTGTGATTGGCTAATATTGAGATGCAACAATAATGGCCAATCACAACGGCCCTATGTCTGTTTCTCAGTGCCGTTGGGCACTAAGAAACAAGCTTGTTATCACAGCTTTACTTCGTCCTTAGATAAAAAACGTTTATGAATAAGGGGGTAAGTATTAAAAATAGTACTCAATAAAATCGTATAAACATGACAAAAAATACCAACAAACACACCATTTGCACAAACATCCAGTCCAAAATAAGTCGTAACGCTACATATCCATAAAATAAATGGGATCGACATCCCCGACTGCTGAGATCGGAAATGTGTTTATAGGTCAGACGAATATCAACAAAGAAACTGTTATCTCTGTATTTATTCATGACCGCGGAGTAGGGGCGTGCGGACGGTCTCCCGCTCCCCTTCCTCAATCCTCGTTAATCATTCCTGGTATGTACCTCCGAAGATTACGTAAAATTGTAAATCGGAGACATCCTTTTATATTGCTTAATTGATTTTAATGTATTTCTAAGAAATTCTTCCGATGAAGCTACTATTACATTAGAAGTTATTGTTCCCAAACTACGTATTTTACTCGTAAATTAGAGTTTATCTAGTGTTTAATATTATCTGCGTGTATTATTAGTAGTTATTTCCAAGTGATTGGCCAGTTCGAGGTGTTCTAATTCGTTTGTTAACATTTAACAAAATACATAATTACTATATATAACTACGTCGAACTTTTCAATATATAACCTTAGATATAGGTAGGTATAGCTCATATTATATCATGTTCACGCTCAACTCGTACTTCATTTAATTATAGTATGAGAATCTTTTAAAACTTTCCACGCGTGTGAAACTTCTACGGTGATGCGAGTAACTACGACTAAGTAGTATATTATGCTTCTGCTAACAATTGCATTTTTTGCGACAGCTATGCACCTACCGACATAGCAGAAGAGAAATCCGACATATTAGACCCTAAGCATGATCGCTTCCAATCCGTGTTTACTCACATAGGATACATACGTTCTAATCTAATATGCAAATGAATGGTTATAAATCTAAAAGACGTATAAAAAGCAATTCAATTAACGACGGAAGGAAATATTTAATAATCGAAATTTTCAAAGCAAGAACGTTCAAAGCGAAACTGTTCACTTTGAATATGACTCCAGCGAACATGAAACCCATACCGCAGTTCCTTCATTTTAGAGGTTTTATGTGACCTAACTCAATTTTCTGAACTTGTTAGGGCGTCCAGCCTCGGTTGAGATTTGAACTGATACCGCTAATCTTGGGCGGGCTGACCTAATAGCTCTGATGGTCGTTACCAATTAAAGCTTATTGATGTCGCTCGTCGTAGATCTTTGGGCCGACCCTCGTCTCGTTTTAACCCCATCTAGACTCCCTTGCTAATAATTAATCAAGCAATTACGAAGATCCGTACGACTCCGATGTTTTCGTTCCTTTCTGATTTCGGAACGAGTCGTCAGATTCAAAATCGGGCCACACAAATGCTTTATTCGTGTATCAAAAGCGCTGCGACGGCTGAATCGGCATGGAAATCTTACAATGTCTGTTCATTACCAGGGGAAGCTCAACGATGTCTATAGCTCGCTGGGTTGCCGAGTTAATTACCATTTAATACTCGTATACAATACATTAGCATTGAACTATAGAACAAATCTCTATGTACTTATATTCTATTAGTTAAAATCACATCACGGTTGAAAAGCTAATTGACTTAAGCGACAATTTTTTCGAAAAATTTTAACTAGGTCGAAAAAACATAGAAAACAGTGCTGATTTTAAATATGTATGAAACCTAGTGTCCCAAAAAATGTCGCTAAGTCAATTAGCTTTTCAACCGTCGATAAACAGTTTATATAATTAGTTTTCATTTAATGTCTAATTGGACTAAAAAATGAGATAAGAAAATGTCTTGCCCGTTGTTTTATACCTAACTTAAAAATTCAAGTGTAAACAAATAATAAATATTCTTTATTCGTCGCGGCGTTGCAAAATTGGATACGCACATGTACACCCTCACATAATTATGTTATTTTTCACGTAACTGATGTACCGAGGCGGGACGCGGCGGCACAGGTGGCACCGCGCTCCACGTACACTGATTTACACATCACGGCCGCCCGATGACCCGGGAATGCGTCCAATTTAATTAGTGTCCCACGGGACATCGGCTATTATACCCTCCATCTTTTGAAATATCTGATAATTCCAATTTTATCGAAACGAAATTATGACGGATTCTTATTTCATTTAACGATCCGTGACTTGAAAACTGAAAGCCCCAAACGCGCTGGGAATGCGTAATGCTATTTAACTTCTTACAACTTTATTGTATACGATGTATTTGAAACTCGTCGTTGTTTGTGCGATGCCCCGCTCGCCGCCGCGCCGAATAATAATTTCAAAGAGATTTCCATTAATGTATGACGGTGTGCTTTGTGACGTTTTACATAAATTTAATTTCAACAATATCACATTAAAATTGTCACGGGCGAGATAAAAGTAGCAAACAAGTTTCATTTGCGTGGGTGCCGTCAAGGTGTTGTTTTAATTAACTCGCACGTATGCCGTGTATTCTGTGCCGTGCGGTGCTTATAACTTTTTAATGGATATTTATTTACTGTATTTTGTTTGTTATTGTATTGTATACATAATAATATGCTGTATAAACAATATAAATGCCCATACTCTAATTTTAACGTAATTAGCCTACACAGTTACTTTATAACAATTAACAGACCTGAAATTACAGCAAATATAACGAATATAATTATTCGCATAGACCCTAATTAATATCAAAAACACATTATCTTCTTATTCACACAATATAAAGTGAAATCGCTCGCAAGTGCTTAATACCATTTTATTGTTTAACGTGAACATTATTTCGTAGGTGGCAACTGGCATGTACGCGTACCTTAGGGCATTAAGTGAGGCTCGGTTGAGCCGCGGTCGGGCGCAAAGCCGGCGCGGCTGGACCGGTGTTGGGCGGCTGCCAGTCTCTGATAAGCCTCATACATAATGTCACATTACATATTTCTTATTTAACCTCGTCTTAGTGAGATGTGTGTTCGCCATAACATGTACTCCAGTTTGTTTAATAGGATTGTGTTGATAATGTTAATGTGAACTAACTTAGTTCATTGACTGTAAATCAAGTTTCGTTGCATTGTTTGTACCTACAAAAAATTTTTATATAGGTATTTAAATTGTACAATACGTTTGTGTGTTAATATCCAATTATTACCTAACATGTTTTTTAAGTTCTTTCTACAAAACTGAAGCATAACACCAAATACGTCATAAGTTTTAAAGCTAGGCGGTTCAGAAACCTCCAAAATAAAACGCTTTTACATCACGTATTACTTCTATACAAGATTCGCAATCTTTTAAAAAGATAGATTTACAATATTTACCACAAACTCAACACCATC
>NW_023594344.1:0-14587 GCF_014839805.1 Manduca sexta
ATGAGAATTTACCAAAAGTAGTTTCCAACTACACTTCGTGTCTGAATTTTAAATAGTGACATCTAGCTATTCCATGTTGAACCGCAACGTAGTTAATGTCTAACGAAACATTAGCTTATAGTCTGAATAATTTCGAAAGTACTTTTGTTTAAGTAGGTAATGCTGCTTACAACGCCATTCTATTTTATTAGGTTTATACCAGTGCTGTTAAAATACTAACAATTTCAGGAGTTATCTCATACTATGAGGAAGGCCCACAAAGCATGTTTTTAAATTTTGTCGTATAAGATATACGTTCCGCAAAACGTCTCGTATGTTTTTCACGTAGTTTCCTTCGCTCAACGAAGAGTGTGACGTGTAGAGCGTTGAACGCTAAGTTTCTTGACGTTTGTGTAGTTTTTAAAGTGAATAATGTGATTGTGTAGTTCGTTATGGCCTATAAATACCGTGAAGATCTAGTTGGCAAACGATTCCTCGCTGTGAGTGGTGTGACAAAAATTAACGTGAATAAAGTTTCCGAATGGGGATGGAAAGCTGGTGTTATCAGGGCAGCATCGCTCAAAGATAACAAGAATAAGGAGCTCCAGGTAAAGCATGGTGCTTTTAATACATAATTTGGACTAATTTAATATTACTTTAATTCATACTTTTTGCAATCTCTCTCTTATTTATTACGGAAATAAATGCTCTTTGGACCCGTCACACAAACTTCGGAGATGCGCGCAAAGCTAACGTCTACCCAATTCGTTGGCTAGTTTCCATATATTCAGTACTTTTTATTAATGTTAAGTACATACCTAAAAGTTCTCATAATCAATGCCGCAATTTGTATTGGTAGACTATGGTTTTATATTTTGATACGATGAGAAAATAATTACCTAATAATTTCTTTGTGAACATAGGTAATTATTTTTTAATTAAATAATTATACAATTAGCAATTATTTATTTTACCTATATATTATAACAATATAATTATAGGTAGGTGTAGGTATGTTTCGGGCGGAAGGGAAGTACCTACCTACTCGGCAACGGTTACCTATATGCAGAGATCCGGTCTTCGGACGTTCCAGAGGCCCAAAAAACCCGAGCTGTTGTTTTCTTACTCACACATTCTATAATAAACCTCCTTAATCAAAGAAGTAGTACTTACAGTGTAAGCATTTTGTATAAATAACATTATGTGTGTACATACTAAATTAAAAAAGTAACTAAGTCCAGATGCATATAGGGTTGCGCAGGGGCGTAACTATAGCGTGGTTTAACGGAAAAATTCCACGGGCCCTCTGGTGTCAGGGGGCTCCCTGGTTGATGCAGTCCCTACCTAAGAGGAAGAGGACCGTCTTGCCTCGGGGCCCTGGTGCTATTTTGGACATAGCTTGTGCAAAGAAAAATAGTCTTAATTGTGACCTAAGAAAGGTCGCCAGAATTTGCACTGGCGAGAGGCCCCATTTCATGAATTTGCCACGGGCCTCTACGGCTGTAGTTACGTATTTCACAATTTTGATATGACGGTATGTACGATATATATGTATATTCGATACGAGGGGTCGATAGTTGACAAAAGTCAAGTAATTAAATATAACAATAATTGATAGATGCGTTAATTTATATATGTACATACGTACCTATCTAATTCTACTATTAGTTTTTATAATGTACGTGTTATAGGCAAATAACTACGAAGCATAAACGTTATCGCGACAGTAGGTCGTATATCTAACGAGGAACGAGTTACGTTAATACAAGAAGTCTAACAAGTACCTAGGCCTACCTAGATTAATGGCTTTATACCCTATCTATCAATAGCATAGGTACAACAAAACCGGTGATATTTTTAATTCAATTCCTAGGTGTTGCGGATTGGATTTTGTACCCATCAACGCGATAAACTCTCCTTTTTACTTCATGATACCCAAATTACCACACATGCAGCAACTTGGTTGATGTTCTAAAGCAATAGGATATAGCCGTGATAGTTTACATAATCTAAAACAAATAGGTTTATAGTTAATTATGACATCGTGTTTTACTAGAATGAGATACGATATTATTTTAATAACAATTAAATTGGTGCAAAACATCGGAAATCTTAATTTCTAACGAACCAAGAACAAGTTTTACACTTTTAAATCGCAAATTAATTTTGTGTTTTATTAAAAGATCTTATACGTTTTAAAAGAAGCGTGGCGGGAGAGCTAGATTCAACAGACAAAAATAGTCTGTGCCTAAATGTACCACGCAAGGTACTCCTATCATTGAGATATTCAAGGGGAACAAATATTTTTATACATAAGTACTTGTGGAGCTAACAATTGTGTGCAGATCTTTTAATAACCAGTCTAAGTAGCTATATTCCTATGTTCATTTAGAGATTAATTTAATGAAAGTGAGACATCATGTTGGGTTTATATACAATAAATATAATATATTTCTAACTGATTAAGTATTTGCTTTAAGTAAATTTAAATATTCGCCATGTTAATTATAGTGTTATTTGTTATTTATGTTTAACTATTCTCCAATAATTTCCGATGCGTTTCGTATTATTAATTTTATTTACATCACCATCTGCACCCAGACAAAACATAATTACATATAATTTCAGATACTAATATCAATATTATATCATGTTGTAGACAATTTCATGTGCATTGTTTGGTTCCTAGTGTCACGAATTTAATAAACTAAATATAAAGATTAAAAAGTGAGAGTAAACTGTAAAACACAGTTGGAAAACTTGAGTCTTTGAGGCTGAAGATACACAGATATAATTTATACATACTCCTACTAAAAATATAGACGCCTGTGATATATTTTTAATTTTCAGTGGAGCATTATAAAGCGTGTCTAAAAGATTACGTAAGTATCATACCTACTACATCTTGAAAGTGCTGACAACTCGAATGATTACGAATTATAATCCAAGAATCGACTAGAAATATTACTATATTGGAATAGTTCATGATAGTCAATTAGAAAATCTCTTTTAATCTGTTCAAATTTCCAAAAATAGTCGCACGTACACGTCTGCCTTAATCTCTGCTATAATCTGTTCAGAATTCAAGACTTAAAACAAACAGCGGATTGTTTTAGAAGTGTTCGAACAAGTACATAGATTTCTATTGGGTTTGGATTCCGATGATAGATAAAGTGTGTAGGATTTAGAACGTGGGGGGTCGAGATTCGAGAATTCACATGCATACCAAACCCGCAAGTTGTTGCCTGCAACTAGTGTTACGTCGATGGTGAAAGCGAACTGCAATGGGACATATCTGTATTACTATCCCCTCTAGCTCGTTTCCTGAATATTTATTTAACATTATTGCAATTAGGTACAAAATTGAACGGAATCAAATGCATATGGCGCGCAGTTCATCGACCCCGCTCTCACCGCGTTCGATGCACCGACCGCCCGCCGGTTCCGAACGCTGCCGTGCGTACGTTGTCGGCGGTTCGGACTCCGGTCCAATCTCAGTTTTTGGATAAAGAATAAAAACAACTGGAAACACGGAAAAGCTTTATAGTGAAGCACTTTCAACTTTAATCTATAATGAAATACTTAAATACATTAAATTTTTAATGAGTTTTATCTGTGAGTTCCAGCTTCAATTGCTTTTAACTACGTTTTAAATAATGAATGAACATGTTTATAAATATGAATTATATACGGCCCTACAGGATTCACGTGACTAAGATATTAAAAACGTAAAGCGTTGCTTTGCCCCAAAAACATGATATAAGTAATCAACGAGAAACAAATTATTAATCAAAACGATTATTATTCGAAACAACAAAAATGACCTTTAAATACATATAACAGCTGCAGGTATCTGTATTTTTAGAAACCATACAATATAAAACCACAGGAATACCAGATAGTCATATTCGAGGGGCGCAAATAAAACTTGTCTGTTTCGTATACCACTTATAAACGGTTTCACTTCCTTATCTTTATGACTTTGCTGTTTTACCTGTACGTTCATAAGACCTGGACAAAGATTACGACTCCGAACTTAAGTCGCGTCGGAACAACCGTAAAAAATTACGACCGACGTTATGTATAATTTTTTTTGCAACAAAAAGTTTTTTCGTGTAAATGTTTGAAGTTGTGACTCGAAGGAGCACATCAACAAATTTCGGACACGGATGTCTGCGTTAAAATTGAATTCGCTCCCCTTGGGAACCGAATCTATTCCAGGACTAACGTCTTCTACTTTAGATCTGGCAGATTTTCGTGCCAATTCTATAAAGTATTACGAGTAAGATTGAGCAGATACCATCTATCAATCTTTATTTGTATACCGTTTATATATCATACATGGGTATTATTATAAAATGTATGGTTTTAGATCTGTAACGATGTTTTTGAACATAGTTTAAAACGCGGAATTTGTTTTCGAATACTGTAAAATTTTAGTATTCAATTATTCATTAGATATACATTCATAAACACACATAATGTGTTTATATTATCGATAAGAAAGTAACGTAAACAGAAGTGCTAATTAATGACAAAACCTCATTATCTAGAATGATTATATAAAACTAGTATTTAGTTGCGTTTACGACAAAACTTTCCACAACAAATGTATTTACGTGCGAAGCGAACTCGTGTGTCGAAAAATTCTAAAGCGACATGATGTACAAGTTTGTCGACAACATCTGTGATGTTATCTGCCAATGAAACTGCGTCTGTGACTCAGCCCGTCAGACATGTCCCAACAAGAAGAGTTATTGTTGAACTGTCACGCAGAAGTACATTATACAAAATCAAGGCACACGACAAAAGCCGCCTCGGACGATGATGCGTTCGCACCGCTGCAGCGTTCCTCGGTTATAAATAGACGACATATCTTTGTACCACTGCATCGCGATTCGCTCTCCCACCGAGTGAGAGACGGCAGACCAACTTTACACAATATACGCACACACATGATACTGTTTGTTTGTATTACCCACTTGTTCTTACCAATTTCAGCATATATATATAATTTGTATTGGTTAATGTTTATACTAAGATTTGCATAGGTAACTTTTGAATGCTGAAACCCGTTACATAAGACGCTACAGAGCTTGGCATTAGAAGTGGTGAGTCTTTTCTAAAGATGTCTGTGTACTACTGTTCTGTCTATGAGTCTGTGTTTGTTTTCCAACGGCAGTGAGCACTGTTGAGTATCGTTCAAAAGACATTTTATGGGCAGTATAATTATAGTTTGATGAGAGAGGTAAAATTAAATATCCCAGGAGAATGACTCCAGTCTGACTTAGGGCTTTTAATTCACAGTTCAAGGTGATTTGCTTGTGTCCTAAGTAAGTTGTAGAATTAAATAGTTACTTTAGAACATGTTGTTTACATTAATGTATCAATTCGCTTTTGTAATTATTATTCTACTTATCATTAGGGGAAATGTAAAAAAAATATTACTTACACATTATTGTACCATTACATTTTCTTGTTTCCTAATGTATTATGTACGTTAGTGACATGATTTTTGTACTTAACAAAAACTTCTAATGTAATGTTTATTAAACTATTGAAATAATTAACAGTATTAAATTATTTTAATTAAAGGGTTGCAAATCTGTGATCAACAAAAGCTTACCAACAAAAGATTTACATAAAGCTTTCCAGATGTTCGATTCCACATTTAACCCATTCGGATCTTTTTAATGTTTGTTTGTTGTCACAAGCTGTTTGAATGTTCTAACTGACAAATGTTTATTAATATTAGCAACGAAGACCGGACAGTGTTAACTGTTAGGTTAGAAACAAGTGTGTGACCTAAATGTGTCGATGTTAATATCACATTTAAGCCTTTGATGCATGAGATGAAAAGAGCACAATTTAAGGGCAAACTCGTTTAAAACGTGACGTTAAATGTAAATTGGAAATACATTTTCGCTGAAGCAACATCTATTGGTACTGTAATTTGTATTTGAGTATATCTCAAAATAAGTGTACGTACCGAAAAGTTTTTTAAAACATATTGTTATGATTAAAGCTGTCTCATCTGTTGGTTATAACACACGAACAAAGTTGTTTATGTTACCAGACTCTAAGAAAGTGCCTAGAACATTATTCTTAGTAGTAGTTAACTTAAAACATAGAAAATTAAGTTCGAATTGTATTGCTTTTTAGTCTTATAGAATAGATTGTAATTAACCGCTAAGAACGCGGTACCTATAATATAACAAAGTAAAAAGAAATCTGTTGTTTAGGATTGTTGTCCTTCTGTCTGTTAAGACTATGTGTCATTTTGAAATTTACATCAAATACTCGAGAACGCATAGAGGTGTCAAGTTGAAAATATCAAATACTCGACTCTGTGGTCTGTTTGGCTGCGAAAATATAAAACTTGTAACTCAACGCAGTCAAAAGATATGGCCGTTTCATATGCAATTTTACAAGGAATAAAAAACCTATAAAGTACTTCCCGTTTTTTTAATATTTCCTAGAATCAGAGGAACCGTGAAGATGTTTGTAATTGATAAGAAAAAAAAAGAATTGCCAAAGTTATTATTTGTGATTGGTGCAATTACCGCAATAAAGGAAAATTCATTCTTATATTATCTGAAAAATACTCATTTATTAACATTGCACTATTGAATAGTTCTTGAACCTATTATAATGAATTTAAATCAAACGAAACTTTTTTAATTTAGTCCATTATCTGGGTTAAGCTTACTCAGCGAAATCCTTGGCATAATTCATTGTACTAGAATATAGTTATGACATAATAAATAATACATGTTGATAATAGATATTATATACTTTTTTATCGTACATTTTCATAGTAAATAA
This sequence comes from Manduca sexta, assembly GCF_014839805.1. Classification (NCBI taxonomy): domain Eukaryota; kingdom Metazoa; phylum Arthropoda; class Insecta; order Lepidoptera; family Sphingidae; genus Manduca; species Manduca sexta. The sequence goes on from NW_023594344.1 coordinate 6,805, forward strand.
CGTAGATAATTGATAAGATGATACAGATGTTCTTGTGAATTTTCGCACTGACTTACTAATTTGCTAGCATACAAATTGCTTCTTGAAAGATCTTTTTCAAGTTCATCGTGGTTTTCTTTACTATTACGTATATGTTATATTAAACTCTATTTGCATTTGTATGTATATTAATGTTTATTTTCGCCTTACTCAATCCGAATATATGTAATGCACTATTAGATAAGTTTATATGCGGACCAGATGTATGACAGTTTCAGTTGCCGTAATTTCCTTACGCGGGCTAATTCAGATGCGTTTAAAATCTGATATTCGAACTCGTTTGTCCAGTTGTTGATTTGTTTATCAGTCAGGATACATCCCAAGCCGCTAAATGGAATCATTATTGTCAGTGCTAAATAACGGACTTTATATAGCGTCATCTTAGATTTACGTTAGACATTTCTAGGTATATTACATAATAGGGGATTCCAAAATTTTATTCTCAAAGGAGCAAGCAAATAAGATTTTGCTGTCTTGCTTTAGAAATATAAAGTCTGACATTTTAACATGAAAATCACTGAAGAAAGTACTGTATTACGTCAACGGTCTAGACCAGATTATATAATATTTTGAGAAGGTACATAATTCGTCTACGTTTAAGTATTTAAATTATTTAGTAAAACGTGGATTGTAAAATATCTTTTGTTTGTAAAATGTTATATTTCAATTCAATATTATTTTATTATTATAGTGTTATTTTTTTGGTATTGCTGACACTGTATTTATTACAAGACAGTATAATTCATTAAACAAAATTGTAACGTTTCATTGTTTAGTCTTATTTGTACCATTTGTACCATAATATTATGTCCGCAATACGACAAATGACAATATTATACTTTGACAGATTCTGATTATAATCGAATGAAATCTACCCATTAAAACATTTATGAAATAAATTAGGTGCTTTAGAATTACTTTTTTGTAACATTTTGTAAATTATATATAGTACAATAACAATATTAGTCCTTTATTATATTTATTATACTTAGTCTGGCCATAAATACTGTTACACTTAATTATAAAAAAATATTACATTTGAATTTCGAATCTGTCATTTTTATACGATTGTTCATTGTGTTTTCTCATTTTGGCGCCAATACATTGTAAAATATTTTGCGATATTAAAATGGTGTGGGGTGATAAAGAGAACCGAATCGCTGTGATAGCATTACACAAAGTAGGTATGGAGCCAAATGCAATTTTTAAAACTCTCCATACACTTGGTATTAGTAAAATGTTTGTGTACCGGGCTATTAATAGGTACAATGAGACCTCCTCTGTTTGTGACAGAAAAAGATCTGGCCGTCCACGTAGTGTTCGTACGAAAAAAGGTGGTCAAAGCAGTAAGGGAAAGAATTCGAAGAAATCCTGTCCGAAAGCAAAAGATTTTATCTCGGGAAATGAAGATAGCACCTAGAACCATGTCGCGTATTTTAAAAGATGACTTAGGACTTGCAGCCTATAAGAGACGCACTGGCCATTTCTTAACTGATAATTTAAAGAAGAATAGGGTGGTAAAATCGAAACAACTACTGAAGCGGTACGCAAAGGGAGGTCACAGAAAAATTTTGTTTACGGATGAGAAAATTTTTACAATTGAGCAACATTTTAACAAACAAAATGACCGTATTTATGCTCAAAGCTCTAAGGAAGCTTCCCAATTAGTCGACAGAGTGCAACGTGGACATTATCCGACTTCAGTGATGGTTTGGTGGGGTGTTAGCTATGAAGGAGTGACTGAGCCATATTTTTGTGAAAAGGTATCAAAACATCGGCACAAGTGTATCAAGATACCATTCTTGAGAAGGTAGTTAAGCCCCTTAACATCACCATGTTCAATAACCAAGTATGGTCCTTCCAGCAAGACTCGGCGCCGGGTCATAAAGCTCGGTCCACGCAGTCTTGGTTGGAATCGAACGTTTCGGACTTCATCAGAGCTGAAGACTGGCCGTCGTCTAGTCCCGATCTTAATCCGCTGGATTATGATTTGTGGTCAGTTTTAGAGAGTACAGCTTGCTCTAAACGCCATGATAATTTGGAGTCCCTAAAACAATCTATACGATTGGCAGTGAAGAATTTTCCCATGGAAAGAGTGCGTGCTTCTATTGATAACTGGCCTCATCGTTTAAAGGACTGTATTGCAGCCAATGGAGACCACTTCGAATAAGCTTTTTATATTTTTAATTGTTTTATATTTATGTATTAAACTGACACACTGTAAAAGTAATAAATGTTATTTGCAGTTAACAATTTTCTTTTTTCTTTATTACAATATTTATGGCAAGACTAGGTATATTATATTTGTTCTGTATTATGTATTATACTGCCCTAGCCTATCTAGCCTCCTCTATTACTGAGAGGGATTAGGCCTTAGTCCACCACGCTGGCCTAGTGCGGATTGGCAGACTTCACATACCCTTAAACTTCTTCTAGAGAACTTCTCAGGTATGCAGGTTCCTTTACGATGTTTTCGTTCACCGTTGAAGCGAGCGGTAATTCACAAAGAATTCACACATACATAGAAAAGTCAGAGGTGCGTGTTCTGGGGTTCTGAACCTGCGGTCATTTGTCTCGGCAGTCCGTGCCACGCCCAACAAGACTTTCGCATCCCTTAATATTATTATTAACATACACCAAATTCTTTCCTTTTCCATAGGCACCTGCGGGTAATAAATATATTCGCGTGGCTGTTTAACTGTGTCAGTGTTGAGTCAAGGCACTTGGTTGACCTCTATGAATGTTTTATTGATATCATTAGCTACGTCGCAGTTTTGTTCTAGTTATTTTTATACCAATACCTGTGCAATACTTCCCTCGCGTTACTATTTACGGCGTACGTAAACAGTCAAATAATGAAGACGGCGGTAAAATTATATTGGCATCGGCGAGATCTGAGGAAAGAACGAGTGGAATCCAGAGTTCTAAATCCAGGCGTGCAATTACCTACGGAATTAGTGGTTGCGTCATAAATGTTTACAAAACACGGCACGGTTTGTAGCATTTGCTAATGCTCCACGAAAAGAACGGCAAACTGCTGATGTTAATGTGATAACATATGTATATTTTAATGACGAATGGTACAGTAGAGTTCGATGAAACCAAAATGATTTCTTGTACAATTGGCTTTGGAGAAAAGTTTAGCTCAAAATCGAATGTTTGTATAAAATTGTTTGATATACGTAAGCTTTAAAAAGGTTTTTAATTAGAATTATTTAAAGAACATATATGGCCTCGCGCGTTTTTGAGTTAAAGCCAATGTTTTTTGCACTGTAGACACACGGAATACTGGCAACTTTCATTGGCCTCTGAAAGTGCGAAGTCGGTTTCGTTATTGCAAAATACGATGTTAGTGAATACTGCGGTCCCTGGCATGAGCTTGAAGGATCCAAATTAGAAGTTACTTAATATTAAGTACTTGTTATTCTTGAATATTCCGCCACTCATTAAACAAAACGGTTGTTCATTATCATGCCGTTAGTGTTAGAATTTAACGTAATTATTTCATGCTAGACCAATTCAGTCTCGTGTAGTTTAATGAAATCTATTGTTATTGCTACTGTTTAATGTTTAACGACGGGTACGGCACTTCACAAAACTGATCTGCTGGTGTCATTATTTAGTTGTATAAAAACAACAACTTTACCTCTTCGCCAAATATTAAAAGTAAATCCTATACGTAAGTGTACTGGAACCATTTTAACAAGTATAATTTCTAACGCGCTTTCGCAATTCGATCCAAATAGAGGAATGCTCCAATCAACACTATCATCCAGCTGATATCACGGTTGTGCAAGTGGCGTGTGGCACAAAGATCGCTAGGGCGAGGGCTCGAAGTAGGTCATGAGGGAGCGGGGGGTGCCTTTAGGCCACTTATCAACCGAGCGCGGCCGAAACGAGGGAAAGCGAGCTTGTCTCTTGAAATTTTTGTTGGTGCGTACTGCGGACTAGGAAGTTTTTTGTTGCGATGAGATTCCATTTCATATAAAAGAGTCATCGACATCAGCAGACGTCAGCTATGTGAATGGTTAACCGAAACCTAGAACAATTCGGTCGTCAACGTTTTCTCTTTGACACGCGTTGAACGACGTCTGAGCGTTTTTTATTCGTCGTCTGCAAAAATATCTTTTGATCTAAAAACCTTTGTGTTTTGCTATCTTAAACCTTTTTCACAAGTTTTGTCTCAAATGTTTGTTCTTTATTTAAATTGTTCGCCAAAAAAATAAATTCGAGAGACGGAGTGTTGTGCCCACGACATTCAACTTTTGACTATTGTTAAATTAAAATGAAATGTGTGTGTGTAGGTTTTATGAAGCATAATAAAAATGTATACCTAATCATAAAAGATGCGTCTTTGGTACCTAATATGGAAGTGCACAGAGCATGTTTTCATTACTTCGGTTAAATTTCTGGTACTACGGCTAATACTTTTAATACGTGTACAGAATCTAGAGCTTAGTTTGCCTTAATGCTCGAATATCATGACTTGTGTAAATTAAATGCAAATGAACTGAAATAATTATACTTTTTATATTGGCAACAGATTCCTCTGTATTGAGAAATATTACTGCCAGATAATTATACTTATTATAATAAAAAAAGATGTCTAAGTGTTACATTGAAATCATTTGTTACCAATCCATGGTATAAAAAGCTACTTCGCAGAAAAACAACTCTTGCTCCATTTTAAATAATATAAAATATCAATATTTTGCGTCCTTAAAAAGGCTGTGTCTATAACCTTGTACCGGCCCTTTGCGGCTCACCTGTAAGGCCTCTCAGTGTCATCGGCCAAATTAATATGTAGCCGTAAACTCGTTTTCACGGATCTTATTTATATCACAACAGGTAAAGTTTTAATATTAACAATAACCTCGGTGAGAATTTCCCTTGTCTTGAAATAACAACACGGCGAACTTTATTAAGTTTGTTCTCCAAATTACTATAATAAGAACATTATGTACTGTAACATTTGGTTTAGCATAAATTGTATTGCAAATGCGATTCGAAACAATGAAAGTTAATGCAGTCAAATCTAACCGGTTTAAATTACGTTAAAATGTTACAAATACATGTTCGTTTTACTATAATTTATACAGAATTCTGTTTGCGGTTGTCTGGTGTTCGATCAGTTTTTGTTGTGACTGCTGTTGGTAATAACCAACATTGGCTTGACGGTTACTTGTTCCCACCTGAACTACCATGCTAGCGATAAAAAAGCCGTCACAGAGACACGGTTGAGCAAGTCGCATTAAAAGATCAGTCAGTGTATCACTTGCTTTGTAGGCCGGCAAAGTGATTGAGACAGATTAGGATCGTTCAATTCAATCAGGTTCGTTGTATCCATTCCATCGAAAGACAAAAAGAAATTCTCAGAACATCACCTGAGCAAATGTAAAGTAAAATAAAAAATAATCATTTGAATGATAGTGGAAATGTAAGCAAACGATGTGCTGTGGTGATAATTTAAGTATACATCATTTCCTGATCAATTGTGTAACCAATTGTTCTAAACCATTTGTGGTGAACAATGACAACACAATCGTCGATTTCTTTGTCGTTGTGTATAGTGTTATTGTTGTACACGTAATGCTGTTAGATACTGTTGGATTGTATGATTTAAATACCTTAATAAGGACTTAACATTACCCTCTTTGACGTGACTCTCTCTTACACATGTAATATTTTCGAGATACGAAGATATTGATACTGTATTATTATTGTCATTTACTTATAAAACGTTTTGTAGATTTATATAAATTGAAACACACGTACTGGCAAAGGATTTTATACCATACAGCTTTTAGAGAGTAACGCCATGGTTGTCATAGCCAGAGTAATTTGTAATCTTAACAAAGTCTACCCTACTATACGCGAAGGTAAACATTTGAAGACTTATATTTGTTCGAAATGTATGTTCAAGTACATTCTGAAATGAGATAATTAATACGTTAAATTTCGTACTTGCAAATAATTAAAGCATTACTTAATATTATTTAATTCATTTCTTTAATTAATGACAGAACAAGATTCCTAAATATAATTTTCACATTTCTCTATATTTTACTCTCAAGGACAATAATGAAACTCTTTACAAAAGCCATTTAATGTGTTTATAAACTGGTATTTATAAGAGCGTGGTAACTAAAAGGCATATACATTATATAAGTCCGAATTCCAAGTCTTATGTACGTGAATCCGTAGCACGGAGAAGATTGGAAATAGCTTACCACCCAAACTGCAGATGACCCAAATATCCCGAGACTTCTCATTTTATGGGCTCGAATTCCATTCTTTAAATAGCTTTGTCACCTGAGTAATAAAACCACGATGACTTCGATTATATTACTTGTGTGCGTATAACGTGGCAAGCAATAGACTCACATGATAACATAATTATGTACTGATGACATAAAGCATTATCTACGAGATGAAAAAATGTTTCTAATGACAACTGGCCACGCGAAAAAACAATTTCGATTGAATAGCAATTGTAATGATGAAGTAATTTGCTTTATTTATGTAAAGCCGGGTCCAAAATAATCGCAAAATGTTTGTGCGTCGATTTTGTTATCCAATTATACAAGGTCATTGAGACATTGCGTTACTAAATGACATCACATACTATCTTTTGAAAAATAAGACTTCACTATAAGTTACGAATTGTCAGTGTTGAATAAAGAAGTATTAACAAAAAATATTTTTTGATTTTTACACGCTCTAATGCCACTACTACTACTTTAAGAAAATTTATCGCAGCGGCAACATAATACATTCAGTCAAAAATACACTCAGGAACACGTTATATTCACTAAGCTACAAAATGAGCTAATAATCAGAAAAGTATAACCGGGATTTTGGATGAATATATTCGTTTTTCATTAACGATAATAGGCACAATGTTAACAGAGGTAGACGGGTATGTGGTTTCATTTATTAACGCAATGTAAAATAACTTCGGTACATGTAAAAAATTGTTGTCACCTTTTTAATGTGGTTAAGATTAGAATTTTCCGGGAAATTACGCTGCACAGCACGAGGTCAATACTCATACAATATATTGTAAGTACTTGAAGTTAAAGTGTTATGCACATTTTTTTTCATCGACATAGACCCAGCTCATTCTTATGCTATACTATACTCATCTCGTAGTAACATTTAACAAAGGCTTCAGTTCTATTGTTTATTTTTATACTTACCTAGGTCTTTTTATCCGATTATCTGAAGAACAATGGAAACAAATTAACAATATACTTTCGTTAAGGTTATGAATTAGAAAGTAATTTATCTTGATTGTGTTTTTAATTACGAGCCGCTTTCAGTCTGTACGTTTATTATTTTAAGACATTTCTCGAATAAAAAAAAAACAGCTGTGATCTAACAAATTTGTTTAGTATTTAGGCTGTAAAAAAGTTGACTTACGTTATTTCTTCGATTCCGTCCCATGTTTACCTTGGTTTAGCGAAGGTCATAGTTTGATAAATAGTCGTAGCAATCTTTTTTTTTATATATGTACTTTATAGTCTATGGCACTAAGCTGAGGGGCGAGGGCATAATATTGTCACTGATCACGCGTCGCGGCGCGGTTTCTTCTTTCCGTGCGTCGTTTGTCTTGCATTCTTAATGGTTATTACATTGACTTCTATATTATCATAACTCACAAGTAAGTACTTAATGATTTATTTAACTACAAATTTCTATTGATAAATGATGAATAAACATGCTTAAGCAATTTAGTGTAATC
>NW_023594345.1:0-14582 GCF_014839805.1 Manduca sexta
GAATGTAGCGAACACTCAATAACAGTTGATGCTAGCAAAAAGAGAGAAACAACAAAATGCTAAAGGTACGTTATTGGACAAGGGCAGCGAAATTATGAAACGGAATCATTCCCCATCTCAAATGGAAAAGTCTTGCTTATAATAACCGAGTTGCCATATCATTAATAACTGTAATATTGTAATTTATGGTAAGCACGTTATAAGTTGTACATGCTGCGATACGCACTGGCTTCAAGGCGAACCATTACGGCCCATATTTGGATCTATCACAAATACGTCAAACAGATGTTGAAGTTGATACGAAACGTTTATGTTTATAAACTTTAATGAAATATACATGACATGATCGACGTTGCTCTCCAAGGCTCGTTGGGCCACGAAATTCAAGTCTATATACGTGAAATCGTTTTGACGACAGAAAGCGAAATAATAAGAAACTGAGTAATGAGATTGTAATGATCAACATATCGTCGGACGTTCCATATCAAAGAAACCATGATAGTGTTATTTTCATATCAGACTCAATTGTTTTTTTGTTTACATTCCCGAAATATTTTCAAAAGTGGGTGTATTGGATTCCTCCCCAATATCAAATAATAGCACCCGTTTTTGAGCTCTACTTCCGTGATGTATCTCACATACAACAAACGGGTTGGTTTAACGATCCCAGTGTATCAAACAATGAAAGCCTTTGCATACAGAGTAATAAATCAGCAAGCAAAAATCTCATTACCACAAATCCAATTACACATTACTAAAAACAAACATCATCATAGAAAACGGAACGTAATCTTGGAAACGTATGCCCGCATTAAAGCGGGTCTAAAACACGACGTATGGTAATGAGCTTCTATTCTGTTCCAAGTAAGTAAAGTAATTATGCGGACATTGGGCTTGTGATGCGAGCTGAATGCCGCGTCCATTCTGGGTACACCTGACGGAGGGTACCGGCCCTATTCACAACACGGCATCTCGCTATGTGCAGTTTAAGAAATAAGATTTAGCGTGAGATTAACAAGGTATATTTTACAATAATTGGCACGAGTCGCGAGCACGCTCTTCATTGGACAGTTTGATAACAACGTATATTTAAAAAATATATTTTCATTATTGTATCGCTGATTGAATGATTGAGCTGTAAAGTTAAAGAAATTATACATCCTACTGTTAAAATAGTTTATTTCCGTGCCATGATGAGGTGCGAAATATATGTTTTAATGAAATGTTTCCAGTTTATTTAATATCTGCTTATGATATAGATTAAGTTTTTATAAAAAATATTTTCTTTTATATTTTAATGCATTTCACGGCGTGTTTGCTAGCAAAAGAAAGACTGAATATAACGAATGGAAGTATCATTCGTTTTTATTTCTTGTAGATTTAAAATGACAGGCTGTGTTTTCAATTTGCAGTAATTCATTCCGTTCTTTGTTCAGTCAGTAGTGTAAAGAATCATAAATAATACAATATTATTCCATGTTCAGGGGAATGAATAAGGTTTTCCTACAAAAAGGTATTGTATAAAATTGAAATAACTTAGCAATAGTCTAGGGGTGACGTAGGGTAGGCAAAAGCTATAATACTAGTTTTAAAGAGTACGATATTAATATCTAAGAAATAAAACCGTAGGTTAGGCACAAAGTTTAGTTTATAACAAAAGAGTAGCTGTCTCGTCAAAACCTTTAAAAAGTGCGTTTTACAATCAACAATTGTTTTTGTCTTTTACTTTCTTACTTACGTCAAAATCTTTAAATGTGAAATATAAAACAACTAAAACAGTCAAATAATGGCGTTGATCAGTGGCCCGCCGATGTATGGATGGTCATTTTGGCTCGAATGTTAACGTTGGCTAGAAAATAAGTAAGGCCCTAGTTATTAACGCTATCGTTCGTAACTTGCGCCACACATCCATATTCCAACGATGTCCGTTCTGAACAATAGGTACGAGTATTGAGTGATGTGTCCCGCATTGGTCTGTGGTCACATGTCCCAACAACTGACGTGCTGACCGGTAAATTGTATTCTATTTTACTTGTTCGTAATAACCTGTGTCTCTTATGTTGTGGAGCTACGAGTTACTGTCGACTCTGGATTGTACTTTAAAATGGGATAACATAATAATAGTAGCTTTTTCTTAAATGGCCAAATAAAAAACTATGCTTGAAATAAAATTGACAGAACGCTGGGTGGGTAGAAAAGATTTATAAAACAAACTTTTTTTTTAACTAAGCAATGACATGACTCTATTTTTTATTTACCAAATCACTAAACAAAAAATAACTTTTGATGATTCGAATTCTTGAATATAAGTATTGAGCAGGCTAAGATTGTTTCAAGCCGCTATCATCATAACCCACGCAACAGCTTAACTTAATTCAAAATCTAATACAAGATAAAGATATTTTACCGCAAACTTACACAATACAAGAGCAGTGTTCTAGGAATACGTCCCCCAAACTTTCTAGACATGATGTCTTATGCATGCAGATCATTACCGCTTTCTCGGTGCGTTACACTTCATAACTGGTATAGAGGATTGCGAACAATATAACGAGAACAGAGTACTCACTCCGTCTAAGAAATGGAATATTATTTAATGTGAGATCTCCGTGGAAAGAATAAATGGATAGAAATAGAAAAAATATGCGGCTTAAATTGCTATTTCCTTTGATTGCGTTGATATAGAAGTTTGAATTTTTCACAGCTCCAAGGGACAGTAGACCTGAGTATTTGATATAAATTTCAGTTTAATACCTCCGGTCCTCCACGCGTTCCTGAGAAAAAGGGTTCTTGACAGACGGACAACAAAGTGATCCTATAAAGGTTCCGTATTTTTGAGGTACAGAATTCTAAAAATGCCGTAATATTTTGTGTAAGGTGCTTGTAAATTTATTATCATTATGGGACAACGAGATCTTGACAAAATCATGTTCTGATAAATTATCAAAAAAAATTGACATGGGAATATAAACCATAGAGCCGCGGTTCAGTCTCAGTGCGCTGCCACGAAACCAATTTGGCAAGTTTGATTGTCTTATCAAGAGTATTGATGTATATTGGTCTATTGTTGTCTGAATGCGAGGGCGTAGGTAAACCTTATCGGTAAGTAATGCGTATATTCTGAAATCATGTCAAGATTTATCTTACGCACAAGCGCTGACGGTAAACAATCAAGTCGTACGTATTGTTTATTGTTTCATTGCTATTGTATCTAACAAGTATTTGTATATAAGTGACACGTGCTTTGCAATAAGTTGATCGATGATACTGGGAATCAGGTTTGATTGCTGATGCTATATCAAAGTTCCGAAGTTGTTTTTGCCTTTTCAGAGTATTATAAAACCCATATGAGGCTTATATTATCCACAAAACAAATGGAACAGCCAAATCATAATACAAACAAAATACTCATATAAAAAGGAACATTTTGTGAGTTTATCGGTTTACAGGGGCTAATTTCTTGAACTACGGTACCGACTTTAAAAAATATTTCTACTAATAGGAAGCTACATTATTCTTGAGTGCTATATCCTACTCTTTCTCAGGCGAAGCCGCGGGAAAAGCTAATCTCTGTATAAGAAACACTACATTATCGTTTTGTTACGCGGGAAAATTTAAAATGTTATTTTTAAATGTATTTTAATAGCACTTATTGATTGAATATTTTTTAAATAAAATTTCTAGTGGTATTTTATCACCTTTAGATTAATTTGAGACACTTGTCAATAAAGAGTGTAATACCCTATTATAAATTAAACTTTCGGACTATTAGGACTACTGTACCTTCTGTGCCTTCATTCGGCAATGTAAGTCATACAGTTCGAGCGAGTTTCCCACACTGTCACAGTTATGTAACGCACTTATGTTAAGCCACGGTTATCTGTTGAATATCTTATTACATCATTTAAAATGGCGCCCCGTATGATGTGCTGTTACATGGTTTTGTCATTAGGTTATTGTGTTTTGTGTTTGTTTTGCGCAACGTGATTAATGGTACGGCAGTGTGGCGAATTAACAGATGGCATGTTTGATGTGTGATTTATCTTCGGAATTGCAATGTGCTGTAATATTTTTGTTTTCAATGTTGCATTTTTATAGTGGATGTTCATGTTTTTGTGTATTCCAGAAATGAAAGAAGTGTAAACAGTTTTAAGGCAAATGTGAAATACAATTTCAATAGTTCGTAATTCCTCGTTAAATGTTTTATTAACCCATTTGCCATCGGAATGATTGGAATGTTAGCCGGCTAACATGTCAAGCATTAAGTAGTTAATAACAAAAACGTATACAAATAACACATCCAAATCGTAGCGTATAACACAAAATATAAATTAAATCTTATACTTACTAGGACTATTACTTGCGTAAAATTAATTAACGTAAATCAATGATATTAACGAAATTGAAACTGCAAATTAAGCTAGTAAAACGAAATTGATACAGATTAAATTTTACTACGGTACAGCACTTGACGGAGTTAATTAACAGAAACTTCTTGTTGTTTCCGCAAATGTTGTAAAATCAAGCGTTAAATCTGACAATTTGTTTACTGCTCATAAGATAAAATTAATATGGCCGATAGGGATATTAATTCGCTACCGATTAATTATTAATTTATAGTTAATCTTTGGTTAATATTTCCATAGTATGGTTACCGTGTACGTTGGCGGCAACTTGTGAGCCTGGGTTTGATTCCGACGGTTATTATTTGTCTCATGTTACAAGTTAATTGCGTTATATAAATGGTAGCGGTATATGCTATTTTTTTAGTAGGACACGATCAGTTGTTTAGCAATTGTATTTCTCCCTTTAGGCCAATTTACGCAACCCACAGCGCACCTTAACCGAACCAATGCGAATTTTACTCAATTATGTTAACAAAAATCACTGCAATATCTAGCTCGAATGTTTCAAATATTTCACCAGCGAAGTTTCACCATCACGAACGAACCCGGGGGCAAAAACTAATTATGCAGGTGTAGCCAGCTGGGAGAGTCGACTGGTGTTACTCACCGCTCCCTCGCAAATGGCCCTCGTAAATCAGCGACACACGGTTATGATAGAATTATTGGATTAAATACTGGTCTTTGGGAGCGTGGGCAAAGACATCGTGAGAGCGTGCCCCAGGCGCCGGCCTACCACGCTAATTCTGCACACTAAACAACCCTTAATGAACGGGAATAAGTTGGAGAGTTGCTTGTTATCATTATACGTTAGTTAGGCAAAGGTTACGTAAATAGAGTTTATTATTCCACTCCATATCTAGTTTTAGTTTATTTGGTGTTACATCCTTGCTTGGGTGGTTTTGTGAATGGATTTGCTCTTCAGTTTGTTTTGAGAACACAAGTGTTTGACTTGGTTTGTTGAGTGTGAAATTCCACACTTTTCTTCCAGTTATGGTGAACATATTCTGAGAATTTATTTGTACTGTTGTAGTTTGAATGTTTCCCCAATACACTTCGAGAAGTATTTATTTGCTCTCTCAAATACATTAGCATTCAGAAGTACATAATTTTCTGTTAGTTAACCATCTTCTGACCTATTACTATTATTATAAGGTATACTGACCGTTAGGCCGTGTGATGAATTTCAAAATTCTTTTCCTAGAGCTTAACTAAATTACATATAGAACTCGTAAAAAAAGATTCAAGCTGTCTAGTCTACCAGTTTAGGCTGTGCTTTGTCTTTTAATCTGAGTTAAATATATAGAAAGAGTAGGTACATATTTTGCTCTTTAAATGTTTATTGGTATCGGTACAAACAGAAATAATAAATAATACAATGCCAATAAATCACTTTCAATATTGAACCATATTTTTATTAAAACAAGCTCAATTCGCAAACAAATGTACAAATCATAAACATGACGATGAATAAATTGCGGCGCGGCTCGCGGGTCAAGTTACACTAGTCAGGAGTCCAACCCGGTGTGGCCGTAATCTTTCATACATTATACGAAGTTTCTATCAGTTTTATACTGCTTCGGATAATAAAACTGTTGCGTGGGTGTCACCCCAATCTGGTTCCGATTTATGAATGGATTATATTACATAATTACATCGTAATATAGTTTATTGCGGTTTTATGCATCATGTTTGGCAACTTATATCTGCTGTATAATATGATAATAATAATAGCTATACTGCCCCACTGTTGGGCACGGGCCTGCTCTATTATTGAGAGGGATTAGGCCTTAGTCCACCACGCTGGCCTAGTGTGGATTAGCAGACTTTACATAGGCTCAAAATCCTTAATAAAGAGGTTTTCAGGTGTGCAAGTTTCCTCACGATGTTTTCCCGAAAAAATCTTTAGTTTTATTTCAATGTTTTCTTTATTGGTTAATGTCCAGGAATCAACTGGCCTATCGCTTCTTCGTCTATAGAAGTAAAACATCTCTTCCCTTCTATAAATACACCAAATTCCTTTCACTGTCGCCCACCAGCCGGCCAGTCCGCGGGTCCGGCCACTCCGACTCCGGCCTGGCGCTTGTACGTGGGCGACACGCTAACGATATGCAACCAATATCGAATCCAAGATAAAGCGCGACTCGTAATTAAACTGGACGCCGGACTTTGATTTATTGTGTCGTTTCGGACGTGACTCGAACGACATCTCGTGGTAGGGGGATTGGCGTGTGTTTGATGTGTTTGCTCTCGTGTTTACATGTTTGCATTATGCCATTACGATTAGGAAGTTAACAGCAGTTGCATGGCTTGTCTTACATTGTTGGCAGTCATGTTTGAAAGATTTAGGCTCAACAGCCCAATATTACTGATTGGAGAATTGAAATATTATTTTTTTCTAAAACCTTGGCACCGTTATTATTTAACATTTGGTTGTCGCTTTGGGAATTGTGCCAGCCCCAGCGTCAACTTTGATTACAATATTTATCTGTCATCTGTATCATAATCCGAATAGTTTATTTTTGTCGCTTTAGATAATATATGATCTTAACTAAACGGAGTAACCGAATACTACATCGTTATATCCACATATAATTACGAACATTACTCGCTCGAACGAAATTCAATCATAACTACATTGAATTTTACGAAAGGGGGTCAAAGCTAACTTTATCCCAAATGCATACTGATGTGTGAATTCTGTGAAATTAGTGGTGTCTTGCAACTGTCCGTGGGCGACTGTGGGCGGCAGCCGTGACCTACGAGTGACAGGCGGCCGCTGATTACTGACGTATCTGGCTCCAACACTGCACTGCACCGGTTGAATCAATTTGTTGATTAATTGATTTCATTAATTTAATTTGTCGGTTAATTTTGATATTTTTAGGTACTATTTAATTTGGTAGATTAACGTTTAGGTTATGTATATTTAGTTGGAAGTGCATGCTATAATTTAATACACGTTCAATATTTGGTTGAATTAGCTACTGCTTCTGTGTAGTCCAAGTTCCATTGATTAAATATTTTCTTGTGCGTGATGTTTATAGAAAACCGCAGCATCAGAAATCTCATCCTCTCTCACCATTTCATACTTTAAGAATCAGCAAAGTATCAAATATGCCGTTAGTAGAATCGGTCTTCAGATTCTTACAATCACATGCTCACTTATTCCTTTGCCGGCTTGCTTAAAAAACAATATTGAATTTGTCAATACCGTTCCCCGTACGGTGTTCGAGACGTTTTGTCCGCAATTGGTTCTATATATGGCGCGTGGTAATGCACTCGCGGTGATAATGTCGAATCGTGAGCCGTGCAATATGGCCCTATATAAATATGGGAAAGCGATTTTGTTGATAAAACAATATGATTTTACATTACTGCGGCTAAGGTCGCCGGACCTTTGGGCGAATTTAGATAATTCCGCCATCTTTCCCATGGTTTTGATGGACGTCCGTCATCGCCATTAATCTTCTTTAAGCTTTAGACATGTGGGTTGGTTTTGACAAGCGGCTAATTGGACCGGTTTGCGAGATTGGCTATTGTTCCAGATGACTAATTATTATAATTAATTAATTTTATTTATACAGAAAAATGTTATATATGCAAAGTTAAGTTTTGTACGTCACAAAAGCCGACGTTTCGTTCTTTAAGTTTGAAAGGTCTGATTTATCGCCCAAATATCGTTGTCAGTTCTTCCTATAGATAGTTGGTCAAGTAGTATAATAATTCAGGCTAAATATGACCAGCCGGATTTAATTGTGTTGTGACGTTCAAAAAGAGTATGAAGGTTGATTTTATGCGTGGTTTACGAGTCACGGAGTCGCGCCTTTTGCTGGTCTCAGCAGCACGATCTACATAATGGTAGATGATGATCAGACTCAGTCGAAATGTCGCGATGAGTGAGGTCCTTTTCTCATAGGTAAGTGGATAGTAACCGTATGTAGTTTGAAAGATATTTTTAGTAGACCGATATGTTGTACTTGCTTTAATATCATTCTGTAAAATATCAAAATTTATATTCTCATATATTTGAAAACCATACATTAAATTATCACTTCATATTAGAATGACAACCAATGCATAATTTGCAAATTTGGAAATATCTAGAAAAATTGCGGTTTCTGACTTTCCACTTGGTAACTTGGTATCTGATGAAAGTGTAAGCCAACAAACTTAGACTAATCCACAATTCAGCCGTAGTTGAAACCGTCCTTATGGTGTACTTGCGCAAACGCACAGGCTTTAGTGAGTGGAGTGGTACTCTCAGCTGATCTAACTTTGCACCTCCATTATAAATGAAAGTGTTAAACTAAGTCTAATCTACAATCTCCTGCCAGTTTCAAGGCATCTAGCCAAACAATCGTGGTAGGATGGTAAGCGTGTGCGTAGTTTGCGCAAGTGGGCCGGCCGAGTGGCGCCGTCAGCTGATCTATCGGCGCCGGCGCACGGCCGCCTCTCATTATACCGTCTTATCTCCAATGCAAATCTGAATATATTTTGGACTTCGCATACTGGCCCGTTTTTTAATTGTTGCTATGTAAAATCCCGTATTTACATTTTTACGGACAACGTCGGCAATTCAACAGTGTTTTCTTCATGATCTTTGGCAGTGGTGATTCCTAATCATTAGGTGAACTAATACATCGTTGATTCTCTTACTATAAAAACATAAATATGTTCTCTATAACATATGGCAATACGAATAACACAAGTGATGCATTTAATTCTGCACGTCAAGGTGAATATTAAAATTCTAAAATTAATTTACATAAGTATCATTTATGATTTACATAGACGTCTTCAAGCAACTTAAGGCGTATTTTCAATCCACTATAAATATTAGTTTACGTATTACAAAATCATTGTAACATAGATTGCTAAACAGCGCCGGGCGATGCAACGCCCTTAACTTTGGAAAAGTATAGTTCCCCTATAAATACATCACTCAAGTCTAGATTCTAGACGGAGTCAGGTGGGCGGGGGCTTGTGAAATTTCTTACGCTTTTTCCACAAACACGTGGGCGGCTAATTACGCCCGCTCGTAATTTATATCGGATAATATCGTCAATTTTACTGAACTGTTCGAGTAGTCTAATGTCTGATAAATTGACTAAAAAGGTAAATTGTTGCGGTCTTTTATGCTTAATAGATACTTGTAATTTTGTTGTTTTATGGTAGTATTTTGATTTTCTAAATGAACTGCGGAATTCTTTACAATTTATGTCATCGTGATTTAAGAAATATTAAATAAATTTTCTAGAAACTCTTATATTAATAAAATTAGCATTAAGCGTATCTTGTGTAAATTAACGTTTGTTTTATTTTTTTCAGGTAAGTACTTGTGCACTCGCCAACGTTTACGCATAAGAAAACAGCCTGCAGGTAAAAGATATCATGAGTTTGCTCGTGACGTCGTTTATACATTGCCTCGTGCGAGGTAACTCGAGGAGTCCAGTTTGAAGGTATGATTAGAATCTACCAGTTTAGGGAGGTCTGTACCCAGCTGAGAGACACATATAGACTAGTAAATAATAATTATGTGATAAATAAACATTAACTATGCAAAGAAATCTAAACATCACTAGCTAAAGTGTATTTCTAAAATACTAAAGCTGCTAGAATACAAACAGCTCGACATAAAACAGCGTACACATGTTAGCAAGAATCAATTTAATAATTCAGCGACAGGCCCGGGGCTGACGCGGGCCGCGCGATTCAAAAGCGCTATGTCGTATCGTAAAATCGAAACGGAACGGGGGAAAGCGTTTACAGGCCTTTCGGGGAACTATACTATTCACGAGGTTAATTTGGGATCAACGGCCGCCTGTGACGCGGGGATTTATTCGCGAGGCTTTTTGAACCTTTGGAAATAATAGGTAAAAATTACTCGATATTAGTTGAATTTAAAATCGTTTTGTAAGAAACATATACATATATGTAAAGAAAGACATTATACATTACGTATATGTTTAGAAACTTAAATATACATTTGTTTTTGAGGACTAGTCAGTTTTAAGTGGCCCATAACAAACTTAAGAGCAGCAGCAGCTAATTACACAGCACCATTAGATTTGTGTTCCATCTTTACAAATTATGACAAAAATAATACGCATACCTATATACTTATAAAACTCCTTTCCTCGTAACGTAAACATTCGTAATTTAAACTCCCCGTACTTATAAACTTGGTTAGCATCGTGTAATCCTCAAAAAACATTTTTAATATCTCCACAAACGAGTGTAGGTTCAGTCTAATAAGGCCCCAGAGACGCAACGCGAGGCACAAAGTAAAGATATATATTTTACGTATGTGTTTTCGAGCGGGGCAAAGACCTTTAATTGACGGGTTTTCGGTAAATCTACCTCTATGCAGTTTGTCAGTGAAGCTTTCCGAATTTCTATATATGGCTAGCGTGCCTTTTTTGGCCCAATTTAATTTATAATCTTGATAATGTAGCAGTAAATGTTATCAAATGACTTCTCGATTTCACGAATTCATTTTTAGTTGAGACGTGTTCTCAGGTATTATTATTTATATTTTTTGGTTTTGCATACTGATATTTTACAACAGATCGCTTTGTTTCCCAGAAACAGGCGTGGGTGTACGCTTAGGTCTTGTACTTTTTAATATTTATGACGTAATCTCGTAGGCTGTGCGAGCGGAACTCTCTAAGAATGAGGATAAATTTTAACGTGTAAATCTAAGTTTGTTGGAGAGTTTTCTAAAGTTTGTTGGGCTAAAGATGTTTTAGGAGCAATTAATCTTGCATGTTAAGGATTTATAAGAATATGTGCCAATTAAAGTTGTACCAACTTATACATACAAATTGTATTAAACATCTCAGTCTTTAAAACTTTGAAATATCGGCTTATACTTTTGACTTGAATTTTTTTATTAAAACTTCAAATAGGCATTAACTAAAGTCTTAGTATAAATTAACAAAAACATTTGCAAACTCGATACGAACCTCAATTAAACAGCTCAAATACCTCCGAATTATGCGTACAATTAATTGAAATTAACAAGGTTTGCTAATTAAATTCAGCTAATATGCGCTGCGGTGCCGCCATCAGAAGCAAATTGAGGTTAGTGGGCATAAGAGATACAATAAAGCGGCTAATGTGACTAATTAAAGGCTAGATTTACAACTATTTGATTTACTCAATGTTTTGATACTACGTAGCGTAAATAGGCATATCGTCAAATACTTCTAGAACAGCAAATGATTCAGCGTGATTTTATGTCTAGTAAATTGTTGTTAAGTTGGCGTATACAAACGCAACTGGTAATCTATCAATGCTTATTAAATAATGTTGCCATCATAACAATATAGGGCGTACACGGCATGCATATTACTACTAAATAAATGATTATAATTAGAAATTTTTAATTAGTAAGAATATGCATTTAATTCAATAAAAAAAATATTACAGCAAAATATGATTACTGCAAAAATATAAGAAGCAAAAAATACGCCAAGTTCAGTATTACTTATAGTATGTAGGTAGTTGGTCAATGGGAAAGAAAGATTCAATATTATGTGATAATGTTATTCTGTAACAAAACTCCCTTCGTCACGTCGATACGCATTTCATTCCACACGGCATCTGTACATGAACCGTAAACAAACTAAGACATTATATAAACATTCATTTAAGACGTTTTATTCTCGGCCGTCCGTCCGAACGTTCCATTTCACCGAAATTTCAAATCCTTTTCAATCCAGCGTGGCGCGATGTGATGGTGTTTTGTCCCACTCACTCGCAATACATAAAAGTGAGAGGTAATCAGGTCGGTGATGGAAGCAATCCCCGTGGAAAATCAACAAGAGTACAAATACAGCGGGGACGTTCCTTTTTCTCCAGCATAAATTATTCAGGGTCCCCCGACCGCTTGTTTAGACGATTTCATCAGTTGACTTTTTTTGTATTCCCATTTTTGTGCGTAAAAAACCTTTTTTATATAAATTATTAAACTAAAACACAAAGCCTGCACGCTCGTGAAACGTACCTACAATGTTGTATTTACGTCGTTTAATTTGTCCATATTTTAGCCTTTTCTATTTGTATTACGCATTATGTGGAGTATGTTTTGTGTTTTAGTTTCTTTATGTAATCATGTCACGTTTTTTACTAATGGAAAACCCTAATCAAATATTTGAACGGTTACGTCATTTTTATCCTGTTCAATATTGGTAACACGACCCAATTCTTTTTCTCGCCCGTGTAGGTGAATATTTCTCCGAATTCGCTGTGCAAACTAGATAAACTTTTTTTAACCATTTTGCAAAAACGAACCCGTTACCTGTCCGATCTGGGAAATAAAAATCATAGCGGAAATGTCATTGGAAGTTCGCTTGTACCGCGGTGCGAAGCGTGGGCGGAATAATTAAACCAAACCCGCTGACAGTTGGAAATTACATTTCGTATAGGCACGTTTTGAAACAATTTGATAGTTGAAAAGTGAGATTTGTACAGGCAAATATTGATATTGATTTGGAAATTACTTTGTTTATAGGAATAGTTAAATTATTAAGATATAAGTATTAACGGGCGGTCAATTATATGTAATTATATAAGTACGCGAAGTTATACATTCCGAAACATATTCGCATTGCCCTATGACAGAAAATTATATTACATATTTTGAATTAACAACAGTAAAAAATAACCTCAAACCGTTCATTTCCCGCCAAAACGAAACCCGTTGAATAAATCGCACATGTCAATAAGTACATTTCTTATCATTTATCAGATTCACACGTCTGTAATGTAAGCAAAGAGTTGAATGATTTCACCAACGGCTATCTCTACACGAATTCAATATTTATTTTAGGTTATCAGTACATCGTAAAACCGGTCCAAATATAAAAAATCGGATATTCAGGTATTACTTGACGTCCAATTGATATATTATTTGCGTGTCGAAATATTGATGTTCTTATCTGTTACATTACGGATTTGTAAAACAAATATGTCAGCAATATTCATCTTGCAAATATCAAGTTTTTTTTTTATATTTGGTAGGTTAACATGGTTGAATGCAATAACATTAGTATTCAAGCTCTCCGTAATTTTAACGCATGTAACATAAAAGCAAACGGACTTAATTATACAAAGCCCATACAAAATAAAGCATAAATCTTAACAATGCCAATGTGGAGTTCATTTGCACGGAATATCACATTTAAAATCTTATTGCGGGCCCAACGTTCCATTCACCGTGACATTCCCCGTAATGTTGCACGAATTACGTCGGAATGAGACGGCAACGCTCCAAGAATTATCCTTTCGTCTATTGAATTATTTCGTCGAAATAAATTGCTGCTTCTAATAATACTAGTCCGACTCCGGTAGCTTTTCTGTTTTATGTAGTGCAAGTATTAGAGGAATTCGAAATGTAGCGGTCTTCGAGCCCGAATTTGTTTTGAAAGAAATTTCATTTCGGATTCGGAAATGGGAAGATTTTTTTACTTTATACTTTAGTAGATGTTGAGCATGCAAATACATTTGTTACATAAAATGGCGCTTGTGTTAACTTATTCATGCAATATTAATCAATAAAATTAACAGACACCTCTTCTCACACACATCACATAGTCTAAGTTTTCAGAAGTGCATAAATCGTACTTTTTCATATTTTGTGATTTACTATAATAATCTACTTTATCTTTACAACTAGGAAAATGTAATCTGCATTTGTCATCTGAAATTTCATTACGTTTCAAGTACTGTACCCTTTTGGCCTAATAACTGGTAAGGCAATCTCCACTTCAATGAAAACATGAGTTCAAATAGTAACAGAGTTTGAGTGGCCGGCTGTCGGTCCGTATCATCCGAAAGTTAATTTAGTCGAAATGAAACTGGCGACCATTCAAAGGCCTGGGCTCGTGTAATTTTTCTCTCATTACCCGTCAAAAGCGTCCCTCAGAATGGCGCATATCTCCGCCTCCCTTTTCACGGCTTTAGCAACGGTCAATGTTGAAATATATATTTTTTACTTTTTTAATTTCGCCGGAATGTGTTCTTTGTTGGACATTTCGATTTCATATTGTGACTTCGTATGATTGCGCTTTCTATTGGAATTGTGCGATAGTGAAAATAAATGCTCGCTTTCATTTTCTTTGTAAATTGAAAAACCAAATGGAATTAAATCGTCAGTCTGTACCTTTTCGATTT
>NW_023594346.1:0-14578 GCF_014839805.1 Manduca sexta
TTTATTCCAATAAGAGAGTCCTTGCATAAAAGAAACCTAACAAAACTAACCATCAATTTAACCTTAACTAACAAAATAACACACCTATTAGTAATAAGATAATCCTGTAATAATACAAGGAATAATGAGGCTTTTTTATTTTTATTTTATTTATTTATTTTTTAGAAACCAAAAATCTAGGTGACAGTTTAATAAACTTTTTAGGACTGGACTGGGTTCGTAAATTACGATTCCAAATAGGGTTAAGGATTACATTCCAACAAACTTCAATGATAACTAAGCGAATGCCTACCTTGACTTGATCTTGTTCGCCAGCGTACTCGATGTTCTGGAATATGGTCCAAGTGTACCTCCTACGAACCTCCATACGCGCTAAGTATCTTCTATACCACTGCTGAATCAGGATGGCCGCTTTCATGGCTGCAAACAATTAAAAACGTTACCGAATCTATTAACCCTTTGTGTCCAAACTACAAATAGTAAAATGTAGTTACGTTCGGAAAAGAGGACAAATTCAAACGATATCAAATTACGGACGAAACCAACGAGGCTATATTCAAACGAATGCTCTTCCACGGGCATCTGTTAGTCATATACTTGCTTATACGTACGCATATACACGCCATTTCAATACAACTTGTATCCAAGAAGCAGAATATATAACTTAATTATAAATAAGTTCTGTCAGCTGGAAAATTCGGTTCGGGAGTATGAAAGTTAGGTTGAATAGCACTTCGTTAAATAGCACAATTTCCATTAAGAGCACTGCCGCATTTCATTTTATTCGTCTCAACCCAAAAACATATTCGATTAGCACACGGCGTTGCGGTGCTTGAGCGGCAAAACCAATTTTTGTTTTTCATTATTAATGTTACCACTCGTTGGATGTAGCAGTTAATCAGCTAAGTAAAAGAAATCCAGGACTGCTATTGTGAGGAATCGACTAACAAATCATTAGGTACACGATTTGAAAAAAAAAAGGAACTTGTGATCGCTCTAACTATGAAAAACCAAAAATAAACGTGATAAGTTAAAATAAAATGAGTAAATCGTTCCCTGAAATATTTATTTAGGAAAAATCGTGGAACAAATTCTAAGCTCAGTATTTTCTCAATATGAAAACTATGAAATGTGTAACTTGTCAGAGCGAAGGGTAAGTCAACACACCTGGGGCTACGATTAAAGACCTAACTTTCGATTATCGAGCAAGATAAAGGAGTGGTGATAAAATGCCTTTGCAAATAGATGAATGTGGGCTTCGATAAATCCCTAGAGACTATTGATCAATCTACCACCAAATTATTATTCGGCTACGAGAGAAAATTTTGCAATATAATAGTCTGTTGGAGTTCGTGTAGATACGCAGATTATGTTATGCTTCTAAAATATTACTACATTAATAGACTTGAGATACCTCTAGATAATAATATGTTTTCAAAATGAAAGTTACAAATTACAATGCGTGGATTAGAGGGAGTTCGGAGACAGGAAAGAAAATGAAATAATCAATACGACGATATCATTCTGTTCTGCATATTAACGGTATAAAACATGTTAGTGTTGCAAAATGAACTAAATACTTCCTTGCCTAGAAAGTTCGCACTTGCAGATAAGATCCGGTAATCATCATATTACCAATTTAATGAGTACATTAAGGAGTTCCAGTGAGTTTCAGAAACTTTTAAAACTCCTGCATTTGCTCGTGCTTCATTAAATTTTGTATCTTCTTAATTGATATGACCATTTCACCTTTGATAATGTTAATAATTAAACATATAAACTTTTATCTGCTAATGTGTGTTTTTATATTACAGCATTAACCCTTTATGATAATTTCTTGCAACTCACATCACCAACAAAATAAAAGTAATACATCCCGAGCGACTACTAGCGATAAATGTACCGCGCGTACACTGTACGTGTGCCAGTATATTATTAATCTCAGTCAGTGTTAGGGTAAAGACATTCGCACGTACACTGATACAAATGTAGAATAAAATACAGAATATCAGACTCGTAGCGGTAGTCCAAAGAATCATTTTCACATTTTATTCCGTTCGATCGTGATAATAGGTTACGCCCGCATGAAGATAGCTTTTAAAAGGCCCTTTGTCTAAAGGACATTTTATCTCAACTGATAATAAATCTTTTGTGGCTACTTGCGTAGTTAGTTATCATTTACTTGAAATATATATATTCGAACCTACGATACAATAGACAATTGATTGTAGGTCGCAGATATTTTTCGTTATAGTTTATATATTCATTAAACAATTGCAGAAATGGAAAAAATATTTTACACGGTTTAAACAGTCCCTTTTTTCATACTCTTATTTCATTTTATTCTTAATTTAAGTACTTCTAGATTTTTCAAGCCTAGTCTTTTCAAAATATGTTATTACTTAATGTTCTTTATAAAGAAGTTTATTTTAAAGTTGCACCGAATCAGATCCTTTTACATACGTGGGATATTTCAAACATTAAACCAATAAACTAATTTATTCAAATCACATCTTATATAATCTTTGCTATGAATAATAATGAATGTCTTTGCTCGGGCATCCAAATGAATTGTCAATTTCTTACGTATTTATACCCTCAGATGAAGTCAAATAAAATTCTGCTAAATGTTACCAAATAAATGTACTCTACCTTAGTGCAAAATGTAACATAAATATTTTCTTCGTTATTTACATAGTCTTTAACTAAATTAATATTACGTGGCGATAAATTGAAGCACTGACATAATACCGCTTTTAATTCCATTATATTTTCCGACAATGACCCTATGCTTTTGTATCAAATGTATTGTAGAGAGTTATAAATACTATGCGAAAACTAGTCCCCGCGTTTAATTTAACGTTGGTGGTAAATGAATACACAAGCGCGAATATTGGACCTAACTAACTGTATTGAACATGGCTCATACCTTTATAAAATTTCAGTGTATTTGTAATGTACACGTCGAGTGGAATTGATTCGATCTAAATATTTCGCGTATCCTCATTGCGGATTTCCTTGATTCAAAATAATCGAATACTTAGTGTTATGCCCTAGTTTTTTGTATTAATTACCTGTTTCAATTCAATTATTGTAAAAAAATAAGGCCTCTCAGGTACCGCGAGCCCCGCCGCAATTTGCATATCATAAAAACTTTTAAACTTAATCCTATAGTAATTATATCTAATCCACTAACTGTATATTTAATAAATAATTGTTTTGTGTCAAATAAAATATGAGAAAGTGACTTTGCTCGCCACACACGTTTAAACTGCTTAAAATTGTTCCGATTCACTTCCTAATTCCATTGCCTATCATTTCCGAGTAAAAGCATGTCGATCGCTTAATTAATTTGATATTGGCAGGACTTTGAAACTTATTTCCAGTTGAGACCGTAATTAACCACCAAGGTTTTATGCCTCTTAAGGTATAAACCTTGCAGTTAAAAAACGGTTATGTTATAGTGTTTAAACTAGACTTTTACTATAGTGGAGATTGATTAGCGACTGCAGCGTGGTCGGACAGTCATTATTTAATGTAGGTCAATGCAAAATATGCATGTAAATTATAGTTATATACAAACGTCGAGCATCTAAAATATGAATCTAGCTCTTAGCAACACAATGCACACAATAACAAAAAAACTTTTAAATGGTAACACTACGATTAATAAGTAGATAATATTTCGTCGAATTTCCTATTACATTTGGAACAAATGACAGTATTTCTTAAATATTAATTTTGCAATTTCGTCTCAATAGATCATTCTTAACTATCTCATTCGATGTGGCTTCTCAAAACGAACACTGGGTTAGTGTTAGTCGTAAAAGAAAACATAAAATGTATAGTAATTTGTGTGTCTTCAGCGCACTTTTATTTATTTTAATCGCTGTCGTAGATTTACACCCTTACCATTTAGTAGATTAACAGATGAACGACTACCACAATGCTCGGCCAGGTAGATCCAAATTTTAATATTTACTGAGTTACGATAAAGACGTGAAAATTAATGACTGTACCCCGACCAAACAGTGTGCACTACTAATACATGCATCCATCATGTTCCATGTTTTTTTAATCCCACAAATTGCTGTTTACTAGAAGTCGTATATAATTGCACTGCACTGCAAATAAGCTTATGTATTTAGAATTTAAAAAAAATACAATTGCTTTAAGATATTAGTCATAAAAAGGGTGTTTAAAAATAATCGTGAGAACCATTTTGTCTAATACTATATTGGCTCCCAGAGCAGCCGCAGACAAACCGACTAAAATGCTTACACCAGCCAACAGCATTTTGCCGCATGCAATTCTACAACCGCCGTCGACGTCACACGCTGCGCAACACCCTGCTTTTTAATTAAATCTGGGCAAGAGTAACAGCCCAGGCGAGAAAACGCACGTGAAAAGTGTAATATGTCGGTCCGTAGTGCGAGTCGAGTGCGGGTAATCAAGTTACGTCCAGTGGTCCTCGAACAATGAAGAAACGTTTTAGTTTAATAAAAATAACTTAATTTAAGTGTTATGTTACACGATAAAAGTGTAATTTATAGTCCATTATATTGCGTTATAACAAGATACCCGCCAATTTAACCCGTATTCATTCCCAACATACAGGAATACATCTGCATTGAAATTGGCATAACTTTATCTGCGTCTACTATCAGGAGCATCTACGGCCACCACTCAACGCTAACACTCCTTTTTTGGTTATAAACAATTAAAAAGTAAATTATATTGTCTATGGTGTACATTGTAATAATCCACGTCTTTTCTCACCATTCTGAGTAAGCTTTTACTCTAACCGTTTTAAAATATTAAATAATAAAACCATAGTATAACTATTTCACTCTTAATCAGATTGCCTAAATCCTATTTCTTGTAGATATTAAATGGAAAGGTATCCAATATCTCAGGCAACTGTCTACCCTGAATAACCCTTTTAGCAGAGATAATACAATTTACTGACAGTAATGTGGGAACAATAAGAAAACCATACCTCGTAGTTATAGGTATGTGAGCCTCCTATGAAAGATTTGATACTCTGAATAATTCTAACATTTCCAAATTATTAAGGGAATAGATTCGTCTACATCACCACATTTCTATATAATTCGATACCATTGTATCGATATATATAAAATGTAAAATTATGTTTGTAATGTATATTAAACAGTCTCTCTACATAAACTTGATTTATGTTATGGGTTTTATTAAGAAAAATAATACAGTATCGTGTTAGATATACGTACCATATACCTATACATATAGCACTTAGCTAATAAAGGTAAGTTTCCTTCTAGTCAATTAAATGGATTTTCGGTAAATAGCCAAAGATGTCTCTCGTCTCTTAAAAATTTTAAGACGTATGTTACGACCGCCAATCTTTGCTACATTTAATTTATACGTACCAATGTTAATATGTACAGTATGACAATGCTAATAAATAAAAACAAAGCGGTGGTTGTGGTATAAATAAAATAAACATCGCTGCTCTACTAACCAATTCAGGTTATCAATTTCGAAGTCGACAATTGGATAAAACTTGTTAGGTTGGTAGTAACAATGCTTGCGTTATACATTTAACAAGTTACCCTATTTAATGAATGCTTTGCGCCACACAATAGCGAATGTCACTGTCAGACATTTTTCTTTTTAGTGTAATAATTATTCCAGTATAATGAAAATTTTCCACAATTATTGTTGGAATTTCCATAATATATTGTGTAAATTGTAATTGTTATACACAAACTATACAAATAATAGAATCAGAAATTCGGATCCTTGCCATTTAACATTGTCCCCTAAGGGCTAAGCGCTTAAGGTTACACGTCTTATGTTAATTTATAAACGGACGTATATTATTCTATTCTATGTAAAATCAAAATTCATGAGGTACCCAACTATTGGTATTCAGACAATTCATGGTTGCAGATTTGCATCTATTACTAATACTCAGAAATACCTTTATTGTACATAATATTATAGCTGTAATCTAATTTATCGCGCCCCATAAAGAAATTAATTATTCTGCTCCGATCCTAAGGATTCATGAAAGTTCAAACCCATACATTACACGGGGCTGATTTGTCAAGGATGGCTTCGGTTCGATGCGGATTGCGTAATCACCCATAGTGTAGAACATTCGGTATCTTTATAACATCCTACTGCGTGATATTTCCCTTTAATTATTCTACATACTGTTTATTCGAAGTGTTTTTAGAATTCAAAAACCCGTCTCTAACTTACTAAAATTAGTGCTTTAAAACTTGTTTGTTTTCAGAATAAACATTAACCATACCGTTTTATATTTCTAACATATAATATTTACTACTTATTTCGTTTATAGTAGATTCCTTATAAAACGGCTACAGTCGGCAATAAATAGCAAATAGTTTCTTCGAAAGCACCGCTATTCGATTTCTAAAACCATCCAGTTTAGAACATTGAACGTAAATCCGGGTGTTAGCGGGAGAAAAGATCTAAGCCTGCGCTACATTTCTTTATACAAGCGAAAAGCTCTAATGGCGGCGCCAGTTCGACAGGTTTCGTATTTTATTGTGGCTTTGAGTCATAATGGATTTAAAATGTGACAACTATTCGTTGGTCTTTCAGAAAATTGTACGGAATTAACGTTAAATATTTCTATTTTATTAAAACATTGCAAAGAAGAGAGCCATATCTGTAACAGTACGTATTTATAATATTACATGTAAGTATGTAAAAAGGTAATTCATGAACATAAACTACACTCTAAGAAAAATACAAAGACCTTTTGAAATGCTCACAAATGTTTTAAATAGCAGCTGTCGTGCTTACATTTTCATATTCATTATAAAGTTCAACATTCAGCTCAATCGTTGAAATACCACGCAGCACCTTACCCCAAGACAGTTCTATAAATAACAGGTTAAATTACTTACTTCTCTCAGCTTTAGTCATGCTGACGTCATCCCTTCGCCAAAACTTCAGGAATGGAGCTAAAGCTTTCATGGTGCATTCGCCGTTAAGTACCCTCTTTCCGAGCCTCTTTGGCACTTCTTGTTCCAACTCGGAACTTCTGCAAGATGACGAATCATCGGCTTGGGAGCGAGGTCGTCTCCCCTCGAAAGCTGACGCAACCACACCCCTCAGCAAGGGAGAACATGGTGGGACTTTTGTCCTTGTGGTACTTTTATCTCTTCGTTTGCGTGTACATCTTGGTGTGTTCTGACGCGACTTCGGAATGATGGTGGCGAGTCAGTGATGCAAGTGAAGATGAATAAACATGACCCAGCTCGGTGGAATCTGCAATATAAAGAAAGATTATTAAGTTTTGCAAGACGAACGAGGTGGAATACTATACTATCTATATCGTATTTTGTTGTTATTGCACATTAAATAATTTTTTTTAGATATTACCCAATTTAAATTGAACATTGCTTTGTATATTTGTTTATGTCTTACCTTAGCTTGCAATTAAAAAAATATGTAATGTGCATATAAATATACAAACACGAATTGGAAATAAGAGTACATTGCTTGTGTTTTATTATTTTTTTTATTATTTATGTAACAATTATTTTTTGGATTTTAGAGCTTCTTATATGTATGTATTCATTATCTATATAAGATATTCCATGCTCCTGTATACGAATATAGTTGATAGAATATTTAAGCCTAGATAGCGTCCACCGTACCTATAGTAATAGATTTTATGATTTAGTTGACTAACTTTCTAACGAAGCTATTACTCCTTGTATTAACTACCTATAGCTTTAAACCGCTGTCATTCCTGTGTATCGGTCTTAATTAGACGGAAAGCGTAGCAGTAGTAGCGGGAGTTTTTACTTTGTACCTCAGGGTTTAGTGATTTTGTGGTTTAAACAAGACTGTAAGCGATTAATACCCGCTAGTTCCTCAATAACATAATAATGATCATAATATGTTCCAGAAGAATATTAAGATTTTGAAATAAGCGAAAAATAAATGTTTTTACGCATATTTTAATGTTACTAACAATTTTGTGTGAAACCATTTTGTTCAATTATAATTGGCATCTTGTAAAATGATTGTATACACAAGCGTCTTGTTCGTAAATGAAGTTGAAAGCGTACCTAGATAAGTAATATAATTTCTATTACAACAGAGACGTGGAATTTGAGATTGAAGTAAATAGAAGAGCACATTTCTTATCTTTTGTTGACGTTCCTCTTACTTCAAAATTAAACTTCCAGCTGTTTAAGGTCACCAGATGAGGTCTGTTGGCAATACTTGGAAACCTTAATGGAATTTAAGTTAAAATATAGTCTATATTTTACACAAGAAATCATTTCATAATGATAACTTACTGTCAACCCTAAATGGACATGACAATAAGTCATTCGATATTAACTACTTTATAATTCATACATTTGGCCTTTATTTGAAGCTGATAAGTAACTGCACATTCATTTTACAGCCTTCAAAATTCTATTCTACGAATTTGCATATAGCCGTTAATGATCCTATTCCAGCAATCTAGCAACGGTTTTCACCTGTCGTATGCAACGTCTCAGTGACGCCGATGTGCACCCTAAAATAGGCCGATGTACCATTGATTAGATGTGTGTTCGCCATTATAGATTCTATTAAATTATGGCCATTGGAATTTTGAAACACGAAAATCAATGTGATCCTTTTTTATTGAACTATTAATAATGATATTAATTTTGATAACCATAAATTGTCAGTTTCCAAGACAGGTCTTGGATTTTACTATCGAGATATTATTATATAATAATCTTTATGCTCTTCGTACTGTGGAAAACGAAGCATATTCTGATATAATATCGGTGAGACCGAACTTACTCAATTATTATAAGCGACGTTACCCGCGAATATCGATCCTACCTAATGCAATAATACTAAAGTGAAACAATATTAAAAAAGAAAGAAAGATATAACTGTGGTTATATTTTAAACAGCAACAACGATGTCACTATCACCTCTAAATAATACAAAAATCTGTATAGCGTAGCTATTTGCGATGCGATACGATAATTCAGTACAATTAACGAAGTGTTTTCTTTCCCGTACAAAGACATAAAGACAGATTATGCTTGTGGTAATTACTAATTACAGACCTTTACGACATAGGGACCTTCACAACAGCTCTTCCGAACTTTTAAACACAAATTATCTCTTTATTGATCGCATTCACATTCATCATGTAATTCACTTGCTATTTAATAATTTAAAAAAATATATATAAAGTAAAGAAACAAAAAGGTTTTAAACGTCCAAGCTAAAGCTAGTTTAAGATCTACAGCATATTTAGGTCGTCAAGAATATCTGGTTGCGGATAACTAGGCCAAATACCGACAGATGTAAAAGGGCAAAGCTGTGTCCTATAGATACAGACCGGACTATGTGCGAATTACGTATGTTCAGAAGAGATATTTACGGGTAAAATTAAACGTAGTATGAAATATTTGCTTTTGAAAGAAAGAATAATATGCCAGCAAAGCTGTTGACTTGAATAAGGTACATTTAAAATAACGCTGTATACGATTTCAACACAGAAGTATCAAAATAAATTAACGTAACGAAAGAGTTTTTACGAATTTTTCTATCTCACCCTTTTTTTGTTTGTCTTATTCATTCATTGTATATATTATTTGATAAAACTAAAGAATTAATAGGAACAAAAATATAAATGAAAGCAAATTTCATAAAATCTAATTCATTACGTACATTTATATTAATAAATACTCAAATATATTATTGATAGACATGCAAAGTGCAACATTGCTTTACTGGCACCAATAAAATAAAGAAAAAGAAATGACGACGAAGTGAACACAAACTAATATGGTACGTATATTTAACTTTTTTTGTATACTGTTTCTAAAGATATACAGTTGAAAGTGTCCTTGATGTTCATAGTTCTTTAGTATATATGTAAATGTAAACAAACTGTTATTGTACGTTTTGAAGTGCGTTAAAATTGATTTTAATTTTACTTCTCGCTATAACCACTAAATTAATAACTAATTGTAACAAACATGAAAAAATTCATGCTTATCTGCGAAAAGCGTAAGCGGGGCTGCGTGACATTAAACAAGTATCCTCTTTACGACTCTTGGTAAAGAATGTTAATCAAATAATGGACGCTTTATTGCTAACGTCTACGTCAGTCATAAAAATCCCAAAAATAGGGCAATCACAAAAAGGCTGCTATACTCACTTTATCTGAGGCAACTGGTTCGAATGTCGGTCGCGGGACCGATTTACTTTTATTTCCCCTAGAGGTTTTATGTAGTGTGTTGATTTGGTTGAAAGTATTTGTCATACCTTTCGTGCTAATTTTATGTGCTTATTTAATCAAATCTGTGCACGAAAATGTCATTAACAGCGCAGTTGCACTACATGCAAGGGTAATACAACCTCAAACATGAAACAAATAATAATACAGAAAACAAATATAAAAACTTTTTGGCAAAGATTAATTGTAAAAACATATAGATTTAACAATGTCATGGGCAACAATCACTGCCATTTCTATGCAAAGGCAAAAAGTTGTAAATGACCTCTCATTTACATACGCTGAACAAAAAAGATCTGACTCATTTATAAAAATAACATTTCTCTCAGAATCTTCAGACAAAATTTCATTTAGACGTAATTTTACTTTGAAATTGTATTCGTTCATTATTTCAGAACGTAACCCAACCAATACTTGAAATGTTTGCCAACAGTAATTATATAAATTAATCCATTGGTATACGAAACAGTTTTACTTAATACGCTTATTTAATTTTGCGCTGTACAGTACAAAATTACACCTGAAAACATAATACATATATTCTATAGAGCATGAGAGATCAATAGAAACGAGCCAATAGAATTTATTATTATAGAACATTTTAACCCACAAAATAGAATGTCTCTTATATTACGTGTTTTTATATTAGCCCGGTATAGTGACCCACTGCACCTGATGGTAAGTGGAGTGGGGTCCAACAGAATGTCGACTGACGTGATGATTGCCCCTCGGCAGTCAACACAGTTATGCCAGTCTTTTGGTACCGGATATACACAGGCTGATCCCGGAGCGCGACACACTTACGTGGGCCACTATGGTGGCTTTTAACACCCTGTGTACGGTGTTCGCAATCCGAGCAGATATGAAATATATCCTACCAACAGCAAGTTGGATCAAAAGTTGATTGTACTTTTATGCGTTTTCAAAACATTGTCAACGAAACTACTAGCATTACTAGTCATATTAGTTTTATTAAAATAAAACAAATATTTCGCCACTCTATTAAAAATACAATTTATATTCATACATTCATAGTATTCAAGGTTTACTTTGAAACACTTGCAGTTGACAAGCGCAATGCAGTATCATGAAGTATCTATTTTATAATTCAAAATTGTAGGTAAAGCTGTTAGGTTATTACAAGCTATCTGTTCCATAACAGGATAGTTACTATCTATCATCATATCCCGCATTGATATTCCAACTTCGGGGAACTTATCTTTTTTCAAATCAATACTCTCATACAACTTATTTCTGTTGCTCGACGATTACCAAAGTCAAACATACAGCCTCATTTTTAACTGTCCAAATATGCCGCCAAAAAAACAAAATAATATAATAATAATATCAGCCCTGTATTATATACTTGCCCACTGCTGAGCACGGGCCTCCTCTACTACTGAGAGGGATTAGGCCTTAGTCCACCACGCTGGCCTAGTGCGGATTGGTAGACTTCACACACCTTCGAAATTCCTATAGAAAACTTCTCAGATGTGCAGGTTTCCTCACGATGTTTTCCTTCACCGTTAAAGCGAACGATAAATTCACAAAGAATACACACATGATTTTTAGAAAAGTCAGAGGTGTGTGCCCTTGGGATTTGAACCTGCGGACATTCGTCTCGGCAGTCCGTTCCACACCCAACTAGGCTATCGCCGCTATTAAAAATTATAAAAGAATATAGTTAATTATAATTACCTACAAAGTTCACATTTCCTAAAACTTTAGTTAACAACATTGAATATATGTATGTATCTGTAAACGTCTCCATTGAACGAAACCTTCGTGCATTGAAAGACTTTTCAAAACCTTTTATGTCGAATCAATTTGAAAGGGACACTCGGTATTAAATAGCGGATATATGGATACGAGGTTTCTTTCATAGAGGGCACTCAACGTAAAAATGGTCTATTTATGGTATACATTTAGAATAACCCTACATATTAACATTTTACGAAATTTAAGAAGTAAATAGAAAATTCACGGTTTCATTGTAAATAACTGCAAAGTAATTTACAAAAATTATGTTGAAACGGATCGCATTTCAAAACCAAAAAATGTTAAATCCCGAAAAGCTAATCTTAGTAAAGACATAAAAGAAAAATGAGCATAGCTAACAATCCTTAAAATGTCTTTTTAAATTTCTAGACACCGACTCAGCATTGAGACGAACTGACCTAGCTGACATACATTAGATAATAAGCTCTCGAGACATTGTAAGTCACAACACAGAATAATAGAACATACACTCTAGTCTAGAATATGTCAATTACTTTCAATCGCATTACTAATTAGAAGAAATGCTTCTATGAGAAAAAAAAAATATTTTTAAAGATAATAATATTGTCTCTCTGTGCTTGATCAGGCCCATAAAAACCGACACACTTTTTAAGATAAACTGACAATCTATCCCAAAGGGCATTTGCGGTGGTGATAATATGATGAACTTTAAAATGCAACTCCAGAAGCTTTTCTTCGCTAGACGTTAAACTAAAGTCGTAAAACAGTGTTTTCAATAGATGTTTGTATAACGTAAGTGGCGGATAGGCAGCGTAATAGGGATATAATGCAGGTGTCAATGTTCGTTATTTGAAGTCCAATGGTCCTTTCCTGATATAAAAGATGATGCAACCTTGTCGCTTTCTAAAAGCAACGTTTTAAACCGCCCATTAACCTGAGTCGGCGAGCCGCCATCTGTCTATTATACCGTGTTTTAATATAGGTCAGACAGGCGCCATAATTCTATCAATAACATAATAGAATCTCGCGCCCTTATCCTCGAAGGGTTAAGCAGGCGCAGATCTAATTCGTCAACATAATATTGAGCTTACATTCGTCCTATGCTGATAAAAGAGACGAGTCTTACATCGAGTCTTACATCGAGAACAAATCTAAGTCACTTTTAGTTTATTTAACAACAGACATATCATAAAATTAGCACACAGTTTCATCAAACTTCCAAGAACTTACCTACATAATTTGATCGGCATAATGCATTGCCTCAAGAAAAGTGGCGCGAAGATTTAAAAAAACATCTACCACGTTGTGGTGACAATCTTTTGAAGAGTATTATGTCAACACTGTCAAACACTACTGTTTTAAAATTTTCTTTTATCAGGCGATATAGTTGCTGAGCGACAAAGCCTTTAAATAAATAAAAAAAAAACCTTTTACGCCCACAAACCATATAACAATATTTCCTAAAATTTTCCAATTTAGTTCATGCAATGATATTATAACCATAAAAAAATGTATAGTTTACTGTAGAAAGTCGTTTAATGCAAGTCACATAAGCTCCCAGATATATCTACGATCGAACGAATCAGTTCTAGCTGCAGTGTCAATAGCAGAGAGAGAGCAAAGAGCGCGCGCCTCGCTACGACGTATGCAAGACAGCGGATAATATACGGAGTCTACTAATTCCACGCCCGATTTCACAACGTCGTTCCTTATGCTAATGTACTTAAGCGACTATGATACTCAACCACGATCGTGTACAAATTAATGTCAAGCGAACGCTGTAAATTAAACACTCATGGTACAAAAACAAATATTTTATACGCAAGGTGGCTTCAAATAATTACGACTGGGTTAAAGAATAATCTGGTTTGATGCGCATTTAATTTATTTTAAATTATAATTTATGCGAAACCAACAGAGACGTCTACACACCGCCGTCTTTTCATTCGAAATCTATTCAGATTTTCTAACTATATTCAAGGAAAATTAAACAACATTCAACAGTTTTGCAACACACCGTTCCATTTTCTCAATACAATGTCAACTGTACGGATAAATTAAAGGTTAGAAAATCTTTTCGCAAATCTGAAAGAACTTTCTTTAATAAAATTATGTTAAATTTGGTATCTCCTAGCTGTATTGTGCACCTTTCCAATAATATTTAACACCTCTCAAGTGGTCATTACATGACTTCTGTCTTTTATGATGATCGGCTATTAGTGGTCTGTTATTTGCCGAATTAGACATACACCATAGACTTACACTTTTGTGAAAT
This sequence comes from Manduca sexta, assembly GCF_014839805.1. NCBI lineage: Eukaryota > Metazoa > Arthropoda > Insecta > Lepidoptera > Sphingidae > Manduca > Manduca sexta. The sequence goes on from NW_023594346.1 coordinate 14,301, forward strand.
AAATGTTTTAATACCTCTTGCTTACGAATAATTAAGATATGGTAAATCACTTTTAAGAAAAATATTTTGTTCAATCTTATCTTTTAATCTACTTTAAACCTATAAATGCATACAATAAATTCCTACCTATGTATGCGACTACCTTTTACTCGCAGCTCCGCCCGTGTGAATTAGTTTTCCAGGATAAAAGTCCCTTATATATTTTCCTGTCATTCCCGGGTTTCATACTACTTCCATACTACATTTCATCGAAATCCGTTTGGTAGTTTTGAGTTTAT
>NW_023594347.1:0-10000 GCF_014839805.1 Manduca sexta
GCCACGGCGCGGGCTCTTATCGTATACGTACACGTCGCGCCCGCTCCCGCTAGAGAACGTCTCATATACGCGAGCCAGCTGGCGTCACTCGTATTGCACACTATTTGCTTTCGTAAATTTTTTTCCTTCGAAGCAATTCCTTTCCTACATTCTAATTAGTATTATTTTTATAAACGAAGATTTCCAATGTTAACAAATTTGCATCAGCTCGCTATTATTTACGAATTATAAATTATATACTTAATTATATAATATAAATTATATAATTATATAATTATAAATTATTATAAAGCAAGAAAACTATCGCTAGTGCTTGCAAGAAATAATTAATAAATCAAATGTTCTGGGTATTGGTAATTTCACGTATTGACAGGCAGGGGTGCGAGACACCGCACGCACCGCGCCGCGCCGTCCGCCGCTCGATAACAGAACAACAGAACAATGCATCACTCTGGCATTGTATCAGTGAGGGGTCAGGATTGCAACCGGGTGATGGGTGGACTTCCTCATAAATGGTTAAGCTCTGTTTACGTTTAATTATCAAATCAGTCAATTTAATTTATCCACTGACACTCGAAGGTATGTTATTGTGGTTCGTCACTCTCCTCGATTTACTTTTCTACATTCTTTACCGACCAATAGACGACAAGTCGATTGTCTCCATCCATTGGTTAAGTAATTGAAGGTTAAAATCTAACTATATTTATCTGCCGACCAGCATTTAAGTATCGGAGCTGACGCGGCGCGGAATTACTCCCGTGACGGGCTTTGTCACCTAAATATCGAGTTAAACTGGGTCTGAATGCTGTTTTCTTATTTTGATAACTTAGCTCGATAAATTTTGATATGTTTCTATTGTTTGTACAAAGTCAAGATAAACTAGTTTATTTTAAATTCTTATTTGTTTTCAGTACCTATGGAAGGTAACTCACATCGAGTTGAGCTGACGAATGAGAATAGCGAAATCATAATTTTACAAATAAAATGTACTTAACTCTCTAGCTGCGTATTGTGGGCATTTGTATTGAATTTTTTGCATTCTGCTCCAAACTAAATGTGATAGTATTTAAAATATACAGGGACAATAATAAATACAATAAGCTTTTCATTTTTCGATATAGTTTCCATCATAGTGATGGTGTTCTGTGCACGGATACTGCAATGTGTATGCAGCCGATGTGTCGACTTACATAGATATATTTGTAGCAGATAGCTGACACATGAGCTATTGCGTCTCTAAATGATAACAACCGGCCACACAAACAATACAAAAGGAATTATAAGAAGTACAAAGCTAACTTTTACGGAAACTATGAGGGATTCGGTCCGAGTGAACAGTAGCTATTGTAAAATCGCAACTATGATATATAGCTTGTTCCATGGTCTGACCCACGCAGAGGCTTTATGAATAATTATGAATGTACTATGGGAGACCATTCGAAAATATGGATAACAAACTGAATGAGATCCTTTCACGACGAACTCCATACATAAGAGAATTTGTTATTGTGATGACTAATTCTCGAGCTAAAACTAGTAGGTAGTTAGTTTTAAGAGTTTCGCAAAATGAAAAACTATTTTAATAATAAGCATTCAAAAACAAATGAACCAGTTATGCAATAGTGTTTTTAAATACACAGTAAACGTCCCTCTGGAGTTGTGCTTAAGAGTGCTTCTCAAGGTGTGATCACAGAGGGGGGAACACTTAATATGGTTTATTTACATACTGACTCTTTATTATCTACTTTTATTACAAAGACAAAGTTTCATTGTGAACTTGGACGTAAGGGTAATCATAAAAAATAATTGAAAGTTATTTCACTACATTACAGTATTTTAGATAACTTTTAATATAGGACTCTTGCACTGGTAACGACGGACACAGCCATCATTTGTGAAGTACAATGTGCACTTATTAGCTCGTGGCAGCTCGCATTCCTACAACACAACATTTTGATCAACTTCGTGTATTACTACTGATCTACGATATTATTTATATCCACGAAGAAGCTGCACTATGCACAACGTAGGTATATTTTATTACCAATCAGGATCCATTTTTTTAAATAAACAACGCTTTTCCGTATCATAAATTATTAAGATATCCATTACATTAAAAATAAATCCTTAGAAATAATTCAAAACTTGTTTGAGTGAATTTCGAAGTTTATCATGGTGTTTAACTCTCTGTGAACACGTGTACGAGTCGAGGATCACATCATTCAGTGCGAGTCTGTGAGTAGTGAAGGCATAATCGGAAGTGTGGCGTGTTCACTCACCGGGGCTCGCGCACGGAGCACGAATGCACACAAACACTTCACTCGCGCAATAGCGCCGTACTCGCTGCGCTCGCCGCGGCGCTACTGACAGCGGCGGCAGTGCCCCTCGCCCCGCGCACCCTTGGACCCTCCGCACCCCTGCGCACACACGTACCCTACGCATCGCCACTGTCTGATCTCCAGCAGGCAGCAACCAATGCAACGACCTTCGCTAACCGGCGACCGAGGGTGGCTCTGTGTTGATGCTTCTGTCGCCTAGTAATTGCATATGCTTTTTCTTTTTTATAGCGTAGGCCGACAAACTAGCAAATTGGTCGCCTGTCTAAAGTAATCTCTTAAGTGAAGAAATACAAACAATTCCAGCATGAATGATAGGTTTCCCATATACAAGAGGCGGGCTAGGTCGTCAAGAGATATTTGTTACTTTGTTGGTACATTGTTGACCATAAGTAACCCAGTTGCTGGGCGTCCTTCTCCGGTCGTGCGGCGCGTGTGGGGTGCGAGGCCGCCGGCGGAATCGCGTGACTCCGGCGCGTTTGTGATGGTAATGCGGCGGGCGGCGCGCGGTATAAGAGCCGGCGCGACTCCCGGCCTGCGACCGTCGCCACCATGCTGTGCCGCGCCGCCCTCGCCGCGCTCTCGCCGCTCGCACTCGTGCTACTGTTTGTGAGTATTAAGCTGTATTTAGACGCATCTGTCACTGCTATACAATAATAGGACGCAATTAATGCTTAAAAAAGTTAACACGTCTGTACATTGGCAATGTTGGCACTATTCTCGCACGCGTTAACGTTTACAAGTCTTTCAGATATTCAAAGAACTGCCACCTACTTCTGCCGTCAAACTGAGTATGTACTGTTGCATTGACGGTGAATACAAAAACAAACACACATCACGCTTTTATTTCCGAAACGTTAAGCAGTGGTGCGCAAACAGGGCGACTTTTCGACGTGTGTGCTACGTCCCACGGTTTTAGGAGACGAACCTATCACGAAAAATTCAAACTGGGGTAATATTGAATAAAATCCCCCAAATATCACTTTACCCGGCACGGGATACGAATCCAGGATCTCATAGCGGTGTCGTACAGCGCACGCAATACGCCAACGAGGCAGTCGACAGTGTTCTCTTTGAAATATATTGTAATCAATATAATACCATCCATTGATTAAGTACGAAGAGTACAGTTCGGTGACATGCGGTGCTTTATATTCATAAGTTGTAATGCTATGGTTACTGTGGGTTCGTGCCGCGTCTCGTCATTCAGATGTATAAAAAAGGCAACTCACCAGTTAACCGAAAATATGCAGCTTCTTTATAGAATATCTCTGATGATAAATGCAATGTGTTCACAAAATTCAAAGATCTTAGCATTTACTTATTACAGGTGAAAAGAAAATAATTAATGAATGCTGCATGTCAATTTTTTTCAATGAAGAAAGAAAGACATTGCAAACATTTTATAACGTTTCGTTTCTTAAAATATTACATTATAATCCATAGGTTTACCCATAGGAGAAGCCAAAAACTAGTAAATGAACTGAATCGCAAGAAAATATTTGTAAAAATAAGTTTGCAGGAACCGCGAAAACCTTCCGATCCTATAACACCTACATCCAAGTCAATATTACAGATCCCACAAATATTTACATGGATGTGACCGAACTTGTGGCATCGGCTCTTGTCAGGTCCAGTCGCTACTTTAAAGATGTTCTATACTACAGTGTGTGCTGATGTATGACGATGTGTGTTTCAGTGGTGCGGGCCGGGCGGCGAGTCGAAACCCTTCCTCGCGCCTCTGCTTCTGAGGTAAACATACATACTTGCGTTCATGTGACAAACAGCTTGAGTTAATTCGATAGTAAAAAACCCAACAGGTTTCAACAATGTTAACATTATCTGGCAAGATCCTATAATATGGTAATAATTATTTAATGTACTGAATTATCGTTGAAATCAGTTATTTATGATCTTAACGATGATAAATCATAACATGAATCAGTTTCATAAAGGTTCCAACGATCATTAATTCTAATACTTACGAGTATAATATTGCCCAGCGTTATGTAGGCATTTAATGAAGCTGCTCTGTGTGTGAAACATTACTGGCATTGTTTACTAGACAATGACATCAATGGCCTAGAATACGAATAACGCTGTAAATTTGTGTGTGATGCAGCGGCGGGCTAAACAACGGCACGTCGCTGCTGGAGCTGCTGGCGCTGTCGCACGTGCAGCACAAGCTCGACAAGCTCAACGCGCTCGCCAGTCTCTTCGGCAGCTTCGGCAACTCCACGCTCAGCGGTGAGTTACATTGATCAACCATGCCAAATAATCACCAAGGCCCGTCAAATTATGATGCCAGTAGATTTGTGCGGTGCAGATATTTAAATAATAATGGGAAAAAGTTGATGGTGTTGTAAAATGTTTCGATAATCCGTGAGGAACGCCGGTGCGTGCAGTGGTGTGTAAAGGCGCACATGTCTCAGTGTTGTTCTAGTGAGAGGCCGGCGCCGCGGTCGCAGACGCCGCCGCCGTCGCCGCCGCCGCCGCCGCAACCGCCGCCGCCCGCGCGCCCTCCTCGACTGAAGCCGCCCGACTGACCGATCTCCGCTCTCCTGCTACTGAATGTACTATCAATAAAAATATCATATTTCTCTGATGATTTTTTATTTGATAATTCATTACCGCTGCTAACTGCGGCGTGATCCTATGTATGTAAGACAGAGATTACAAAGTGATAACGAAAATAATAACTTATTTCGCCTCTGGATACTGTACTGTATACACCAGCTGATTTTTTTTTCCAAAATTGTTTGCCATACTATTTTCAAATAATTGATTATACTAGGTATAGCATACGACGTCCTGGTTTTGTCGAAATTCATATAAAACGTATGCGAATAACATTATTGTAGCAACTTATCTCCTAGCACAAGATCATAATCAGCTGAAAACGGAGCATTTCTTTTATTTCTTTAAAAGTTGTTGACACCTCCGACACTACGATTAGTATTGAAATGGAATGGTATTGAAATATGGTATTGAAATGGAAGCTATTATTGGCGAAGTGCCCATACAAGCCGGTTCCCATCGGTTCCCTGTTGCAAATAAAAATAATCATAAAAAGCAATATAAATAAAATAATAATATTTTATTCAAATAATTTAATGTTTATTAATTTAAGCAGCGATAGCCTAGTTGGGTGTGGAACGGACTGCCAAGACGAATGTCCGGGGATTCAAATCCCAAGGGCACACACCTCTGACTTTTCTAAAATCATGTGTGTATTCTTTGTGAATTTATCGTTCTCTTTAGGGGTGAAGGAAAACATCGTGAGGAAACCTGCACATCTGAGAAGTTCTCTATAAGGAATTTCGAAGGTGTGGTGTGGTGGACTAAGGCCTAATTCCTCTCAGTAGTAGAGGAGGCCCGTGCTCAGAAGTGGGCAAGTATATAATACAGGGCTGATATTATTATTATTAATTTAAATCAATGCTTTAACTATATCAGTAGAACATGCCATTCATCACATCGTAACTCACACGTAATCCTCGCGCCTCGTAGTGTTCGCACATTGCCCGGCCGCGCATAGCTTTCTCCACGATATTATTCTCCTTTTCACGGCCAGTACGGTGTCTCTGTGTAAACTTTTTGAAGTAATGTAATATACATGTGTGCGTGAGTCAAAGTATGTATCAAAATGTATGAAAGTAACTCGAGAAATCGTGGCATTGACTTATATTCTGTTCTTATACAAGGTGTTGTTTTGCATCCCGCCCTGTTTGAGGAGTACATTGTAATGGGTACACATTAGTGAAGTCACGAATGTCATTAGTTGAACATTCGCGAAGGCGAATGCGAATGCGAATATCTGCTACCGACATTCGCGAATGCGAATGCGAATGCGAATGTTTAGTTTTTGTTCAAATTTGGCGCCAATTTTCTATGATGATTATCTAAATTTTATTATTATCTAAGATGATAATTATCTAAACATTAAAAAGTTATGTAAAGACTGATAAAAAATTATAGAAGATATTGTTTTGTTTCTTTCAATTGCTTTTAATTTCTTAGTTGCTATTGTGTTACCGAGTTCTATGGGGAATTACATTTTTAAGCTTTATTAAAGTAAACAGAAATAATTTTGTTTATTTTTAAAGTTTAATATTCCTCTACTTAAGTTTAATTACTAACTTAAAACATGGTAAAATAGTCAATTAATTGGTATGTTTTAAGAAAGAGGTATTTTTCTTTGAGAGTCTATAATTTTTTGTTTGTTTGTTTAGACTATATTTATAGTTTATTGTAGAAGTATATTGTTTTAGTTTAGATTTTGATTTTATTAACCTACTATTACACACATACAGTATTACGAATATTATCTCGGAAGGGGTATGCAGAGGCGCAACCAGGGCACACACTTTTCGCCAAGTGTGTTCCGTCTAATAGTGTGACAGGGGCGAGCCTATCGCCATGTCGGGCACAAATTTCACACTCCGGGCTGATACTGAGCAAAAAAATCCAAATATCACTTTGCCCGATCCGGGATTCGAACCCAGGACCTTAGAGCGCTGCCGTACCGCACATGCAGTAGAACTATGCCACCGAGGCAGTCTACTATTATCTTCAAATTTTTTTTTTCTGATATTGACATTCGCTAAACATTCGCAGAAATTTTGCGAATGCGAATGCGAATCGAATATCCAAAAATATGCGAATATTCGCGAATGCGAATGCGAATGCGAATATTCGTTACATCACTAGTACACATAATCATATTCTAATAATACAATGTTAGTCCTACCTCCAACTGGAATTCGAATGTTTGATTAAATTATTTACCGATGATTTTGAATTAAATCCCCACGTACATGTCAGAATATGAGCCCACGGCAACGCAGATAGCTCACACACACAGACGGCACCAGCTGTTTGCAATGGACACGGCTAGTCGCCGGCGGCCGCGGCGCGCGTCAAAGCACTTTGTGTTTGTGTGTGCTGTGTAGCGCGAAAATCATCGACGCCACACGGGGTGAGTCCGAGTGATTCCCATTACACGGTCGCTTTTTTTTTAATCAATTTTTAAAAATGTAATTTGCGCCTATTTTTTTTCATTGATTCGTGTTCTATAAGTGGAATATACCAACCGCCGCTAATATGGCGGGGTTGCAAAACGACACCTTAATAGGTATATCGATGATTGGTGCGATTTATTTTTAGTTATTAGAATGTACTATAATTAATAATTATTAAATAGCGTCTGTATATAGTATGGCTTATTTATTTTTGTTGGACCGTTTCAGGTACCTATAATAAAAATATTCTGACTTTAGGATTTTATTTTTTTAGGAGGAAATAATAATTTAAGTACATCTTAAAATATTTTACTTCATTTGTAAATAAACTGTTTAGGTATGTAAGTTGATTATTTCGTAAATAGCTCCAATTTTTTAAATACGCCTGAAGTACTCATAGTTCGTTCGCGCTGTTTATTTTTATCACTGAGACAATCAATTAAGTAGGTATTTTATCGGAAAGTAATGCTTACATAAAGTAGGTATTCCCGACGGTCCTAAGCCCGTATAAAGTTTGAAGGAAAAAAAATGGAGTATCCATTTACTTAAACGTGTGATGTTAATATATTTAATAATGCTTGTTCTTCCAAAGCGAAAATGAAAAACAAAAAAAAAAAAAAAAAAAAAACAATTGCGTTCGTGCCTCGTATCAGCTGATTCACGATGTGAAATAGGTATATAACATACATAACAATGAGTTGTGATCTGATATTATCCTTAAAACAATCAATACCATCACCATTATAAAACATTTATGTAATTTAAAGGTGGTAGTGTAGGTATCAGCTTTTACATCAAGGGACTCTGGAACCACGCGCGCGTCTTATCGCTCTTGGTAGGTAAATATCAGCTGACACGCGTTGGTATTGTGCGTCGTTTGTGAATGGATTGACGCGGCGTTACTATAAAATCAAAAAATCGAAAAATATTATTTGTATTATTTTTTTATTATAGACAGTAGAATTTATTCACTCTTTTTTCTTGGTCCTACAAACTGTTCTAAGTAATCACGCTTCGGTTTCAAAACGACTATAAAGTAACGGTGTATATTTTATGTATTTCATTTAAAACTTTTAAATTTTGTTTATAATTTACGATTAGAAACTGGTAACAACTTATTTTGATATGAGCCGGTGATAAATGTTTTTTATTGAGTATTTGTGTGTTTTTTGAGTTATTTAAACATTTAAATATAATGACGATGAGTTTTTTTTTTTTTTGCACGAGACAATTATTTATTATTGTTGGCGACGCTCCGACGTCAGCTGGGTGCCGACCCCTCTGATGGTACAAAGTGACTTACAAGTGCGCGTATATTATGTCTCTCACAGTGCTAGGGACATCTTACGGATGATATGAACGTTATAACAAAGTGAACAGTGTTAGTGTAATAAGGTAAATCGTAAATTTTATGTATATTTTTGGTTATAACTTGTTGTAGTGTGAATGTATAGTTGAGTTGATTGTATTGTATTTGGATAGCACTCATTGTTAGCTTTAATTTGATTTATAACATGTACCTGTGCGTTTAATAACTTAATGAATAGTCGCCAATAATGTCAAATACCATAGCACAATTATCGTAGAAATTGGGTCAATCGGTCGCGGCTTTCTTTACGGTATAGCCGCGATCCAGGTAAGCTAACGCGATCGACGTGTTATTATGGGTTCAATCATCAGTGGGGCTCAAGAACTTAGAAGCAAAGAAAACTCAAGACTGGAAAGTCTGACTTCATGACTGAAGATTCCTCAAGTCTGAAGACTCCTCAAGACGGAAGACATCCTGAGAAGAGTAAAGAGGGCGGTGTGGCATAGGGCCTATAGAGTGGCATTTGGCACGGCACTTATAGTATATTTGCCGTTTCCTTACACTACACGCCTACTTCACCTGCTGCTGTTCAGGTGTTAAATATATAACACACCGCACACCCCACATACCTATAGTAACACGACTTTTTTTTTTTTTAAGGCACCATAGCAACGAGTGAAGATACTACGGGCTGCGCACCGGCGGCAGGGATTTTTTTTTTTTTTTTTCAACCTAGTTACACGCCCAGCAGCCTAGAGTACCTGACGGTGTCATGGCACTAACAAGGATAATGCTGGTTAAGAATAACAAAGATCGTTTAAATGGCGCTGGAAAGAGTTATGCTAATTCACAAAAATATCAAAGCAATAATTAATTTCATTTGAATTTATATATCCTGAAAAAAAAAAATATAATTTGTATATCCTGAAAATTCGCTCCCTTTTTTTTGCAACGCTGCAATCAGCTGGAAGGAAGGAAGGAAGGAAGGAAGGAAGGAAGGAAGGAAGGAAGGAAGGAAGGAAGGAAGGAAGGAAGGAAGGAAGGAAGGAAGGAAGGAAGGAAGGAAGGAAGGAAGGAAGGAAGGAAGGAAGGAAGGAAGGAAGGAAGAAGGAAGGAAGGAAGGAAGAAGGAAGGAAGGAAGGAAGGAAGGAAGAAGGAAGGAAGGAAGGAAGGAAGGAAGGAAGGAAGGAAGGAAAGGAAGGAAGGAAGGAAGGAAGGAAGGAAGGAAGGAAGGAAGGAAGGAAGGAAGGAAGGAAGGAAGGAAGGAAGGAAGAAGGAAGGAAGAAGGAAGGAAGGAAGGAAGGAAGGAAGGAAGGAAGGAAGGAAGGAAGGAA
>NW_023594347.1:12500-14575 GCF_014839805.1 Manduca sexta
CTGCGGTACCATGTGGTGCCGCCCTATCTCAGGCGTCTGGTGCGCGTACCTTTCTGACAGGTACGTTGTGTATCCGAGCGCCGACGAGTAACCGAAGAGCGATGTCGTGCGGTGTTCCACAGGGGTCGGTTCTAGGCCTCTTTGTGGAACATCGGGTACGACTGGGTGCTCCGTGGTGCCAATCTCTGGGGCGTCGACGTGACGTGTTATGCGGATGACACGTTGGTCACGGCGTCTAAGACCTCCAGGACGCCGCGATCCTGGCGGCGGTGGGTACCGGCCACGTAGTGAGGTCCGGATTAGACGTTTAGGTTTGAAGGTGGCCCTCGAGAAGACCGAGGCCTTGTGTTTTCACGGGCCACGGCGCGGCCCACCGGCCGGTGCCCATCATGGTTGAGGGTGCGGATTCCCATCGGCATTACCATGATGTTGGGTTTGATTTTGGATAGCCGATGGGAGTTCAGCGCCCATTTTAAGATGTTCAGGCCGAAGGTGTCTCGGGCGGCGGGCGCTCATTCCCGCCTGCTGCCCAACCTGGCAGGTCCTAATATCCCGTTCCGAACGTTGTACCACGGGGTCGTGCGGTCCATGGCGTTGTACGGCAGACCGGTCTGGGCTGACGCCCTGGGGAGGAGCGTTCTGTCGCCCTCCTGCGGGAGCCCACAGCGGGTCGTAGCGCAGCAGAGCCATACAGGCGTACCACACGGTCTCGTACAGGCAGCTTGTCTTTGGCCGGATTCCTGCCCTGGGATCTGGACGCCGAAGCCCTCTCCGATACTTTCATTGGAGGGAGAGGCGTTCAGGAACAGGCAGCGTCCGGCACCTGAAAGAAGGTGGAGGCCAAAGGGCCTCCTTACGGCGAACCGCCGTGGAGGTGGCGTTCAGGCTGGAGGCCCCGTCAGCAGGGCTTCGGGCCGTAGCGGCAGTGCGTCCTGTCTTTGCACAGTGGCTGGACGAGCGCCACGGCGCGGCGACATTTCGCCTGACGCAGGTGCTCACCGGGCATGGGTGCTTCGGGAGTACCTGTCAGATAAATAGGCACAGGTGGCGCCGCATGTCACCATTGTGACAACTGCCCGCGGGATACGGCCCAACATACGTTGGAGTCTTGCCCAGCCTGGGACGATGAGCGCAGCGCTCGTGTCAGTCGTCGGAGAGCCTCTCGCTGCCGGCCGTGGTCGCTTCCATGGTCGGCAGCCCGGAAAACTGGCGTGCGGTGGCCCACTTCTGCGAGGTGGTCCTCGCGCAGAAGGAGAGTGCCGAGAGGATCGAGAGAGGAGGATCCTCCCGCCGTCAGAGGAGACGTAGGAGGCGCCGGGTGGACGACTGACCGGCGTCTCCGCCCTGTGGAATGGGGGCGTTTGGAGAATTCCACCACGGTATCCCCTGCCTGTCGTAAGAGGCGACTAATAGGGGCCACGAAGGGGGTCGTCGGCGGGCAGCAGGGGGCTGCCCGTCCTAGTGCGCATGCACTTTTCAGTGCGTGTAGTGCGTTCATCGCACACTATTCGGTTGACCCAGGATGGACGGCAGCGTGTTGTTGGCCTCACGCTGCCGTAGACGCCGGGACGTCCTTCGGTGCGCAGGGCTTTGAGCCCCATAGGAGACGGGCCGCAAGGCGGCACAGGGGCAGTTGCGGTAGCAGACTAGACATTCAACGTCAGAGGAAGCCCGCAGCCGTCCCTAATGCGCGAAGAGAGCCCACCGCAGGTTTTAGTTGGTATGCCGTGCGTTGTACATAGGTTAGGGACTCGGCCCGGCGGTCGCCCGAAGGTCTACATCAATTCCGGGCGGCGCAACGTCGGGTCGTAAGGCACGATGACCCCAACATAACCGCTCAGTCGCCCCACGAAGGCTGGGCGGTAGTAATAAAATACTTTCTCCGCAGAGCAAAATTTTAGTTGGGATTAGGTGATAGGTTAGGTTAGGTTTAGGTTAGGTTAGGTTAGGTTAGGTTAGGTTAGGTTAGGTTAGGTTAGGTTAGGTTAGGTTAGGTTAGGTTAGGTTAGGTTAGGTTAGGTTAGGTTAGGTTAGGTTGTAGTGGAGGGTGCGGATTCCATCGGCAATACCATGAA
>NW_023594348.1:0-14564 GCF_014839805.1 Manduca sexta
ATAATATTGGTGACTTTATAAGATCCACTGTAATTTTACGATTGCTACGTTTCCTGAGAGAAGCATACTTATTTATTGCATTATGTTAAACTTTAAAAGAGACATCATTAGCTAAGTTGCCTGAAAATTAAGTTTTTTAGCTGGCAATATAATATTAATACAGAATTAATTTCTACGTAATACATATATAAAATCACAATGAAATTATTCTATGCCTGTCAGAAAATCTCTAGATCTTCTGTACTGTATAAACCCTTTGAAGTTTTGATTTATATACTTATTATGTAACAGTAGTTCTGTAATACAATATAGTATCAACATTTTATTTAGGTAAATTGTGATATATCGTTGTTTGTATGATTTGTTACTGATTTATTTTAACATGATAGTAGACGAATTACATGTCAATCTTTTAAATGAAACCATACTTTCTGAAGTTAAACGTGATACGCGCAAATCGAGACGTAATATCTCATATTGCTAATTACTTAATCTTTTAACATTTTAATGACATATATCATCCACTGATAAAATATTAGCTTAAAACTTTGTAGCATAATATAATCAGTAGAGTAATTGGTGTACACTACACTACCAAACATTGACATCCAATTTTTGATTTCCTGCTGTTCATAAATATTAGGTGTAGTATTATTAGTACTGTGTTTGTAATGCTATGTTTTTCAGATTTTCCGAAATTAATTACTCAAAATATATACGGTAACTTATAATAATATTATTTTTTAGAAATTGGTTAACAAATACATTCACATCGAGAATTGCTCATACACCACCTGTTATTATGTATACTTCTAAGGTAAAATTAATTATAATGATATAACTATAGGAATGATTTAAATAAAATATTAATAAAAGATCGACTTTTATTTCAGTCCCATTTGGTTGTATACTTTTATGTTATAATTTACTTGCAAACGTTTTGTGGGGGTGTATGGGCAATTTACTTAAATCTTCAGTCACTATTTCAAACCTTGTATGAAGTATAAGATATTATATAAACAACGATGTAAAGTTCTTAATATATAAAAATGCGCTAATTTTGCTAAAATTTTATATATATTCCCACAAACGTATGTCATGTTGATACTTAATTGTTTATGTTACACACCCTTTTTTATTTTTTTATGACATACCTTCACAGTTTCAGTTATAATATTAAAAATAACACTGAAATATGAATCGAAAGAGAATGATTTATTTCTAATACAGCTCAGCTGGTTACAGCTCTATTTTATCCAAGTTTCAAACTTCTACTTATAGGATGCTAAAGATGAAGACGAAATTAAGCGTCAACCCCTGCTTAACGGCGAAGATAAAGTTGCCGAGGCAGGGAGTCAAAAGGAAGCAACGCCTTCTAAGCAAGAAGAAATAAAGGGAAACAACACAAAGACAGATATAATCAACTCTGCCCAGGATGCCCTTCAGAGTAATAAATTTGTATTAACCCCCGACTATATACAACAAAGTAAGTATTACAACCTATCTACAAGTTGCTATTGGTCTTCTTCCACAGAATAAATATTGTATTGTTTCAGGAGTATAATTTTTTTTATTTACCTTTAAATATAATAAAAAACAGGTTATAATGAGCCCAAACGTTTGATTACAATCACATAATCACTATTTTATTTTTTATAATGTGAAAGATGAAATTTTAAGTGCTAGTCAAAAACTGTGCAGTATAATCATGAATAATATAATCATCAATGTACCATTAAAAAATATAGGCCAAGGTGTCAATTTTCAAATTCCAGCTATCAAAAGCGCACTGAAACAGGAAAACCTAAACCCAGAAATAGAAGAAAAGCTTCTTCAACTGCAGCGATATCAAGAAAAACGAATGAAGCCTGAGGTACAAGTAGAAAGAGAGGTTCGTCCCGCAAGTACGATGTCTCCATCGCCCCCGTTGCGTCGCCGGGCCGTATCTTCCCGCCATGACGACGACGACGAGTGGATCGACAGCAGCCCGCGCAAGCGCGCTCGCGCTGCTCGGCCGCCGTCCCCGCCGCCGGCGCCGCCGCCACGCGCGCCGCCCCGCGCCCCCGCCGCGCCGCACGCGCCGCCCGCGCCGCACGCCCTCGCGCCTGCGCCGGCATCAGCACCTGCCGCCCGCGACGCCCTCCACACTACTGGAGGAGCGTCGTCGTGCCGCCTCTAATCATTCACGTTTGCAAATGCTACTCTTCAAGCACAAGGAAATGCTTAAAAAAGACATCATTAAGAAAAGGGGACTCCTCGAAAAAGAACTTGGTGTCGATATACAGGTGATGTTACACTATTGTTGTTATACAAATTTAGTCAAACATGTTATCCTGATAACTAAAATAAAAACAATATTACAGAAAGAACTTTCGTCAGAAATAGCTTTACGAACTCGCGCCGAGCGCAGCAAACAAGAAGAGGTTCGATGGAAAACGGCGTAGTGGTGGGAACGTGGCGTCTACCCCAAACCTAACAAAAGAACAGGCAAAAAAGAGAAACTTCTTTGCATTTGCCGTACTCCTTATGACAATACTAAGTGAGTTGCCATACAATACTTACATATAAATATTAAAAGTGGTTCCTACTTAGGGCTCTGGTGCGAGCAAGTTTCTTTTCCGACATAAAATGGCCATCTAAACACTAGATGCCAGGTTTGTTATAAAAAATCTGTAATGATGCAGGAGCATATGTTGAGCGTCATAAAATGAGCATAAATAAAACATATGCGCTGCTGATATGAATCTGGTAGAGCAGTAGCGCTCATTTTACATACGTAGCGTTAGCCGTCGCATTGGTTTATGGGTTCCTTAGGCTAATACGGGTCGTGCCTGACGTGTGGAGAGCCGCACCGACGAATTATTAATTGTTCTGACACAGCAGCTAGTGCGTTAATTCAATCTCGTGCCGTAATATAAAACAATACGACTACAACAGATATCCAACAAATAATATTAATTTTGAAATTGAATATAAAACAGTATATAAATGATACTTATAGCCTGTTTATTATTATAAATACAATGTTTATAACAATAGTTTTGAAAGAAATCATGTTATTTTGACATTTCAAACTGAAAATTTCGTTTTATTGAAAATATTTTTTACGACCAATAACATGAACTTTTGAAATTGTCAAGTTGGGTCTACGTTATATATTTGTACATGCTTTAAAGCTACAATAAAAAAGGGTATGTATTCTTTTACCATATTATTTATTCCAGATTTTATGTTGGTTGCGAACATTGTAGCAATTGGTTCCACGGCGATTGTGTTGGGGTGACCGAAGAAATGAGTAAAACAATGGAAGAGTATGTGTGTCCTGATTGTCGACGCGCAGAGGAAACACAAGAACTTTACTGCTTATGTCGACAGCCCTATGACAATTCGCAGTAAGTATTTTAACTTAGCGAGAATACGAATTCGGATGACATTAAAAGTTTTAATGAGGTAGTTACGTCAATGTTGGCAATAATGGGATGACCGTGTTTCACTGTTTCGTCAAAAATTATTTGATGACGTAATTACAGGTTTAGTGTTTCAATTTTTTATTTTTTAATCGACCGACAGGTCGACTACTGTCGTATTAAATCATATAATATAAAATGTTTAGGTTAAATAACAAATGTTATAAATAGTCCCTAGTAAGAAGAGGAAATTTCCACCATGGTTTACGTATCCATTGAAAAAAACAAATACCGGTTAAGATATCGGAACTATGAGAACCTTCGTGATAAAATTAAATATAAACTGCCTCGAATTTGAGATCATACATTGCTGAATCAGTGGTGCACTGACTATAATAAGTTTCTTATTAAATTAGTTATTACTAAAGACCATAAATTAATTTTGCCAATTTGTAATTATAAGTGCGGCAGCAATACTTCCTAGCCATTCATGTGTGCACCTAAACGATATCAAAGTTGAAAATGTATGTGATATTGCCAATTTGTTCGCATCAAATTTCTTTTCTATATATTCCCATAACGGTAATTCAGATTCTATCTTGCGCAAACTGCTCTAGTCGCAGCTTATTATCTGCACTGTCTGTCTCGTCACTTTAAAAAATACCTAACACCTAATCTAAATGGCTTTAAACAAGGTCGATCAATACAAACGAATTTAACTTGCTTTATTTCTGACTTGGCCCCAGAAATAGACAAGGGTTTGAGTTGATACTATATGCACAAATTTCAGCAGGACTTATGACAAAATGAATCATTCACGTTTGGTTAAATAACTCTTATCTGTATATGCATACAATCATGATTAATGTTCGATTACACGTCGCATGAGTATAGCGCTGTATCTGGAGTGCCTCAGGGTTCCTATTTGGGCCCCTTCCATTCATAGCTTATGTCAATAACAATTTACATTCATCATAAATACAGTTTTTGCTGACGTCTGACGTCTTAAAATTTATTAAATTATTACAATATATTGTCACTAATCCAGTCAAACTTAGATATCGATTCATGGTGTAACGCTAATCTTATGATGTTGAATTCGGGAAAATGTTCCTATATTCACTAAACCAGGAGACATCATCGGGTATTTTCATAAAAATTTAAACCGTCTTCAAAAACAGTTAAAAACCAAAAAATAATTGAATATAGGCTGCGGACCACGACTTAGACACTCCCGTCACAGGAAGAGGGCCATCGCGGAGCTGTAGTTGGTATGCCGTTCGTTGTATATACGTTAGAGACGGCCCGGCGGTCGCCCGAAGATCTATTAAGAAATCAAATCAAATCCAGGCGGTTCAACGCCGGGTCGTAAGGCACGGTGAACTTACCATAACAGTCCAGTCGCCCCCCATGAAGGCGTGCGGTAGTCGTAACGCACTTTCTCCGCGAAACTAAAAAAAAGTATCGCAAGAATCCCGGTTTATTCAGTTCATACTCAGCCTGTAGAATCGGTACAACGTGTAACCATGAGGTACTTGACGTTCACCACATACAGGTCCTTATAAAAATCGTCTTGCTTTCTTTATTTTGATTTTTTACGCAATCGGCGAAAATAGCACACCCTTTTATTTTGATACAGATGGATTAACACACAATTCACACCGAGT
Source organism: Manduca sexta (assembly GCF_014839805.1). NCBI lineage: Eukaryota > Metazoa > Arthropoda > Insecta > Lepidoptera > Sphingidae > Manduca > Manduca sexta. The sequence goes on from NW_023594348.1 coordinate 5,075, forward strand.
TTTGCTGGAGCACTTTGGGTTATCGATACCCTACCGGCTTTCCAGACAGCCGCGTACCCAAATCTTCAATGTACTATAAAACCGAATTAATGTTGGATATCATTTGTACATACGTAGGGTTTTCACTATCTACAATAAATTTTTTGACTTCGGCATATTTTTTGATTACCTCAATAATTTCAGTTACAAATGTGGAAGTTGCTTTAAACCGCAATTTATTATGTTTAAACTTGTGGTGAAGCTTACTAATCCATAATTTTTCTTGGTAATTTTTGTACATTTTATTACTTTTATTAGTTAATTAAGCCTAATTAAAATATATAAGACTAGTGAAGAAATATATTATGTACTGCTGATTACCTATTTCAATAAGTATACACCACGCCGAGAGCCCCCGCACCGCGTCGCGTCGTGACAATGCTGTCGTTTTAGTACAGGCTGCAATAGATCTACTCGTACGTTCACATGAATGATTTTCGGGCGCAGCTAATACGTTCCAAAGCTTTGACATGTGAATGTGTTATGTGACTAGGCTTGTTAATATTGTAATGTGAATATAATTATAATTATTCATTGCAGGTTTTACATTTGCTGTGACCGGTGTCAGGATTGGTTTCATGGGCGATGTGTTGGAATTCTACAATCTGAAGCTGATAACATTGATGAGTATATATGTCCAAACTGTCAAAAAAATAATTCTGTGAATTTTGCAAACATGAAAGAATTAACACCCAAAGAAAAATTTAAAGAGGCTTGTAAAACAAATACAATTACACAAAAATGCTTGGCCTTTTATGGAACCTGTAGATCCAAGAGAGGCACCTACTTATTACAAAGTTATAAAGGAACCAATGGGTATGTATGTCTTGTAATGTTATTAAGAGCACATATTGTTGTGTTACTAGTGTTGCTACTACAGCAATGTGATAAAACACATACGCCTTGGGTATACTAAGCTACTGCGAATATACCCGTTTCGTTATCCGCATGCTTGAAGTACTCATTTTCACATGCTAATCGAGCCGAGGCCGCTGGACTGGCATGTTTGAATTCATTACGCCAGTGCAGAACAATACGTCTGCCGTATATTGAATTATTCTTACTTCAGTAATCACTTTAAAGTTTTTTTTAGTGTATGCAGCATGTATAAAGTTAACATTACATTCAATAGGTAATTTTATGAATATCAGTATTACTAAATTACCCCGCCGCGCCCGTCTGTTTGAAAGAGATAAACTCAAAAATACCAAACGGGTTTCCATACGGCTTTCATCAATGGACGAAGACTGATTAAACACAAATGTTTATGAGTACAATTCATAAATGTTTTGTATAAACTGGTTAAAATATGACGATGTTTGTAGAAGATCTCGGTAATAAAAACAAATCCTCTAGGAGCTTGCATTGAAAACACTGCATAATCTTACGGGTTGTCGCAAAATTAAAACTATAACGTAACAAAATAAATTCAAACGGTCTCACACCGACACAACACGCGTGATAAAACTGCCCCCGCGCAGCATCGTCCGCGATCTTCAACTATTGTTGCTATAAGCCGAGCCATGAAGCGCGCTGAGAGAGACAATACGACAAAATAAAAAAATGTAGGCATATATGTTTTGCTACCGCGGTAAAGCCGGGGGGACGCTAGTGTATCATAATATAAATTATAGTAATAATTTCAAAACTCAAATATAATTTTGTATTTTTTACAGATCTGCAGACTGTGGAACGAAAAGTGAACGAACAAATATACAGTACGTTAAGTGAGTTTATTGGTGATATGACTAAAATATTCGATAATTGTCGGTACTTTAATCCAAAAGACTCGGAGTTTTATAGATGTGCGGATGGTTTAGAAGCATTTTTTGCACAAAAAATTAAATATTTTCGTGAAAAGTTATTTGAAAGTACGCAATGATGACAGTGCCAGTGGGAAAGTGTTGTAACATTGAACATTCACGCGGTTTGGTGCAGACTATACCACTCTAAAAATATATTTCATTTGCTAATTTTTCCCTACGATCTGTCTGTAAATTGTAAAGAATGTGATTAAATTTACAAATAAATTATAAATTATACATAATTTGTTGAAAATATCTTTGGAGTATGTCAGTTTCAATATCAGGTATTTATTGTATTTATTAAATGCTTCATTTTACTTTCTTAAGGCTGACACTCTTAGATATTATGACAGTGATTGTCTGTTTACGTATACAGTTGTGAGATATTATGTTAGCTAATGTAATTTAGCGACTTTAATTAGTAAGTAGAGTAAGGGAAGTATATTGTATGTAAGTAATAAATTTTTAATATACAAATGAATTATTATTTTGTACCCTACAAATATTAAATTTGGACCAGTGAGAATAAAAATTGTTTGACACGCTTAATATTATAAATGACAAAGATTTTGATGACATGATCAAAATCAGACCTTGTGTCATGTCACAACTGACATAACAAATTGTTTCCTACGACAGTACATAGTCATACCCCTATTCTCGTGTTTTATTAAATATTCTAATACTCATTTTATGTTTTACAGACTACTCTATGCTCCCAAATAAATAGATAATGATTATGATATACTATAATAAATTAGAACAAAAGCAAGGCTCTTTCTGAACTACAAAAAACAGGTTTTTCGTCAGATAATGTATGTTTTTCGGTCATTTTTAATTATATCTATATTTTATACTGTACTTAAACTAGTTTTCTACCAAGGCCTATTCATATTTTTTGTATAATATTATAATAATCCAGTAAAAAAATTAAACATGCAAAATCTCATTCATATGGCGCGTCCGCACGTCCAACTTACGATTTTAATCTTTTTATAAAAAATATGCAATCTTTTAATTAATTCAAAGTAGCTGAATCGATACTTAAACTATACGCCCGTGATTTACCATTTATAGTGTATTAATCGGTAAAACCAATCGTATTTACAGAAGTTTTAAAAATGTCCAGACGTATATGCATAATTTCTATGGCTGCTTTCGCCAAGTACCTGCAATAACTGTGACGACATATCGGCCGAAATGTTTCGGCATATCTTTAGTGATAGACGCCCCCGTGTAGCGTGAAGTAAGAACGTTCCTATGTAGCGTAAATAGAGAATTAAACACGATAATATCATCGATTCTGGCTTTTGTAAGGCAAGTTGTCTAATTTTATATGATCGTATTTTATTTAATTTATATTAACACATATTTTTTATAACATACCACCGAAAATCGAAACAGTTTTAAAATTCTTTTGATGTATTTGTTACTTGTGAATTTGATAAAATTAGAAGGGAAATGAATTTTAGTGTTTAAATCACATTTAGCTGGGTCTAATTATTCTGGATTTCGCTGGCGATTTTACGTCAGATTAATTAGACATGGGCCAGGTAAATTAGAATTTTAAACAGGATTAGGTTTTTCACTTTATAAAAATTTAATATTATCATTTCATGTAACAAGAAACTGTTAGCAGAAAAAATAAAATATAATTGAATAAAGACTGACGATATTTTATGGAAAGAAAACCAAGAAAATGAGCGACTTAGATATCTTAGGCAGAAGGCAAATAAAAAGCCACTCAGTATTTTAAAAATGTCATCAAGAGAATAGAGAATTTAAAGAATAAGATAGAGACACAATTCCAAGGCTTATTATTTAAGGAAAAGGAACAGAAGAAAACGGCTCAATTGTTAGCTAGTAATACTACTCTTGAAAGCACATGTGGATCTGATGTTGAACGCTTCCAAGAAAATAAGGATGATGTTTTCTTGCCATCACCTTTAATTATATCTGACAAGACATATATTCCCAAACTTTGGTCACTGTTAATCAAAATAGACAATATTAAATTTGATTCATCTTGTTCAAATTTAGCGCAGCGTCTATTTACTGTTCGCAAGTAGAGCTGTTGCGAGAATTCCTGTATAGACGAAGCTATTTAATGTCCTCATGATAATCATCTAGGTTTTTATATACTGCCCCCTCATAATATTAGCGTGTATGTGGTACCATTAGCTGAATCTACCACACTAACTGAACTAAGCTTATTAGATCAGTCGAACTTAGATTGGTCGAATATTCTTAAAGAAAACGGTGATGATGAATCCTTACCATAAGAATCAAATTAAAACTGTGTTACAATATTAACTGATATTGTAGTTAAGCCTGCTTATACATATAATACATTAAAAAAAATTGAAAATTAGGAAAAGAGGCCATGCAAAAAAAAATGGAGAAGAGAATGCTACGACAGAGGACTTGGATTTGCCAAAATATAATAATGAAACATTTGAAATTTTTGCGAATATTGGCTAATGGGGAGACGTCCTTGATAATCATGCTTTGAACATTTTTAATTGGTTGAGTATTACATATATTTAAATTTCAAATAGAGTTGCTAACTGATTAATGATCATTTCAATATATTTTTATATTTCTACCAAAAAGTTACNAGAGAAAATGTATGTTAAAGATACTGATACAATTGCAGATTTTCATTTCATGTTAATTTTAAAGTTTAACCAAGTTATTAATAACTAAAATATTTATAGTTATTTATGACTTATTGTGATTTATTGAAGGTGACAAAAATATGACATTATAGTTTTTTTCATGGTTTTACAAATGTATATATGCTACCATTCTCATTCACATGTCTTGATCTCATTTATCTGATTATTTAAATTTTCAATGAGCTATATGTCTTCGTCTAATGGATCAATTTAAGTGCCTTTACCCTTATTATATTTCTTTAAGTTATGTTTTTGATATAAACGAAGCAAATCATTCAAATATTGAAAAAAAAATTGAGCCAGGTTAATTATGCCAAAACCTTCTTTTTCGGAGAATTGCCCACTTAATGTTTGTTTAACCTCAGAACTCATCTTCGAAGCAATTTGATTTATTTTTGTATAAAATAACCTCCTACAACTATCGATTTAGGCGGAGAACGGGGCTTCAGAAAACAGTTTTTTATAAGAGTTACTGTGCAATGGTTGAGTGGCTGGAGTTTTGACATCTTGGCTGTTGGCTACAAAAGAAGATAAAACTTTAATGTGTCAGCATATGATTTTGTCACCGGGGATGTATCTTTGATGCTTCTGAGTATGAAACGCAATTTTGGGCCATATACTTTTTATATTTGTCTGCCTACTGGCTTCTGAACAAACCTTGCTAATTGCAATATAAGGCCGCCACAAAGACAACAATAACTATTATCTGGTCGCAATCACAAGATGTACCAGTATGCCTTGTCCACATTTATAGCACCTTGGTTTAGATCTGCATGTATCTTTAGTATGTCCATACCGGCAACAATTGTAGCATTGAATTGAAGGATAAATGTATAGTTCTACTTTGAGGGAATTGAAACACATAAATACTCTTGTGGGAAGGACCTGACCATCAGAAGTAAGCACTATAGTCTGGGATGGTTTCCAAGTAGCAGAGCCATCCACTATTGTTTTAAAATTTAAGCGTCTTACTTTATTATGTCGCCACAACCTAAAGGAACCCTAATATTTTCTTTTTATTTCTACAGATATGTCCACCGGTACACCACTTACGAGCCCCATCCTGATAATGTTAAAAGATGGAATAAAAGCTTCATAGCCTTTTTTCCAATAAGGCATGATGTTTTAAGAAAGAATTTGCAGCTGAGTGACTTGTGAATGCCATTGAAATTTTGTTGCGACCAATACGCTTCAAACTGCCTTGTACTATGTTTGGCACCTGGTTTTTATGCAAAATCTGCCAAAGCATATTGATGCAAATTAAGATCCTGTGTTACCTCTCCTGTACTAGACCTAGCAACATGAATAATAAATGGTGAAGCATCCAATGCAGTATATTCTTTTCTATACTACTATCAGAAATATTGGGAGGTAACTGGGAGGCCTGATGGAAGAGCTTGTGCATGCGGTGCTATAAGAGGTGATGGATTTTCAGTGATTTTTTCGTCACTGTCTTCACAACGACATCCACTTCTACCTGAATCTACAGCCATTGCATTTTTGTTGTTTTTTTTATTACATGTTTTGCACACCTTATTTAATCGTATGCGCTTTCTTTATTTTGTATTGGAAATCGAACAATCGGTGTCTATGCTTGAAGCAGTTTCTATAGTTACAATGTGATGGTTGAACATCACCCCAGGATCTGGGGCTCGTCCATCCCAACCCCAACTAAATATTAATAAAATAAACACTTACCAATAGTTGTTTTCTATATACACTACACTAAAATGAAATAAATAATGAAAAATATATACAATTTACAACTTATCTGACTAAATTTATGAACAAAATAATTATTTTCAATTGAAAGTAAAAAAAGACACCCGCCAAATTCAAAGGTTTCCCGCGCTTTTTTCGAGAACATAGTTTAAACCCTAAGATGTTTTTATTACGTAGATATGTTGTTCGAGCTCAATACTGGCAAGACGAAAGCAAGGTAATTGCCCGACATTCACTTAGACAACCTCCAACCACTGTCGCGGCTAGTCGGCTTACTAACTTATTGTATTTTTATAAATAAAATGACTTCCTGTGTTTTTAGACGATGTACAAATTACATTCCAACTGTGAATGAAAAAAACGTTTCATTTCCATGTTAGTAAGTACACTACTGAACTTTTTTTAACTAATAAATGCATTTTATGACTGTCATGGCGACGGGGTCTACACTGAATTCATTCGGGCACACTCGTCCACTCGGGCCGTATCAATGCGTGCCAGGGCTATGACTATAGTAAATACTGCGCTGTTTTTATGTTCAATTTTGTTAGTATATGACGCGTCTATTTGTAAAACGTCTTTGGTTTTAAACCAGTGATTCCCAAAGTGGTCTATATCGACCCCTAGGGCTCATGATAACCTGCAAGGTAAAGGAAAAAAAATTGGGGTCCATGAAATGAAAATGGAGGTCCACGATAGTGGATCTCAACACCTACACTGATAGTACCTATTTACTTACATAATACTATCTTATAATATCAAAACATATACTTATATTATTAATAAAAGTACCTATGAAGTAAAAAAATTATTATACTTATATGTTTATAAAATTAATTTAAATTCAATTAATAAATGTATAAATTAACATGTGTTTTTACTTTTAAGTTTTGAACTCTTAACTTCACTACAGTTAGAAATTTACAGGAAATCAATATCAGGTAAGTAGGGGTCTACCCAACACGGAAAATCATGGCAAGGGGTCTACGACACAAAAAGTTTGGGGAACTCTGGTTTAAAACGTATTATTTTAACCTTTTGCCTGAATTTTAGTTCAGGGCCCTTATTCTGTACGATAGTGTAAACCCGTAACGCGGCCGTGTCATGTTATCTTCAAGAAATGTGCGTGGAATGGTATTCTGTAAGTCAAATTTCTATAGTCCTAAACATGATGCGTTGTGTTACGTGCTTGTCGCTGTTTAAATAACGTGCGGATAGAAAATAAGGCCCCAGGCACGAAGTTAAAATAAACAACAGTCTTAATAGTCCTTTAATATTCTGTGAGAAAAAATATTTTTTTTTACAGTAATTTTTTCCCCTGACTATTTGTCTTCGGTACTTTCATAATTTTTTGTTACTTACCTGTCCATTCTATGCTTCTATGAAAACCTATCTGGGAATATCAGGCAACATATTACATTATAGTTAAATTAATATGTACTGAGACCCTCGTGCATTCATTTGCTTCAGTTGGACTATTGATCATGTTACATCCCTTCGATTTAGGTACCTAAATGCTACACAAAAAATGTCTAGACGGAATAGCACGCTTCAGTGACGCTAAAACTAGTAGTAGGATAAGTATTATAAGCTAGTGTGTGGACAGCTGCGTTATATGCTTTTTCTTTTAAGGCAATAGTATATTTTGTCAATTTCAATTAAATTAATAAATAAGTAAATAATATATGCAGATTTCCGTCAATAGTCATGTTATTCATACGTTTTTTTATTACATACTCTATATTTTTTTTAAACTTTTCGTGGCTGCGTTTCCTGGAAATGATGTTACTAGTGGAACAATCTGATTGCTTCCCGGTAACGTATGCAGCAACTTGAGGGGAAGAACGGCCCCGGGTTACGGAGGATCATTCATCTTCTTAAAGTAGAAATGCTTATATTACATATACATAAATAAACTTACCTAACTACGAAGAAAATATTTACAAACTACTCTATTTAACTAAATATAAGTTATATATACAAATTCTATCAAAACTGATCACTTTTATTAAAATAATTATTTAAAATATTTTCAAAAGAAAAAAAAAACTACCCTGCCACAAACTGGGTAACAAGCCGGTAGTTTCATGTCTGATGATTTTGCTTTTTATCTGTTACTAAACATTTATTGGTAAGTAGCATTTAAATTATCGTTTGATTGTTGCAGTTGAAAGAAAATGTAAAAACATTAATAATCATGGATATTTCTGCCTTTAAAATTTCGTCATATTAAATTTTAAAGGCCGAAATATCCATGATTATTAATTATTTTACGTTTTCTTTCAACTGCGAGAACTAATCACTAACTAGACGTGAATTTAAATTCTTTACTTGCCAATACTTGTTTAGTTACCCAGATTAAAGCTGAAACAAAATGTATGAAAATGGACCTTGAGCTACCACCTTAACAATCTTTAATTCAATAATCGCATCATATGCTGTCCCTACTTATTATTCTGTTATTACAGTCTGGCCAACGAATCCTGGCATAGTATATATGGCAAATTCAAAAAATATACCTTATAACCGCGGGTAAACATCAAGTGACTAATATTTTATTTAGTGAGTTGGTCCGTCCATTTCAGCGTTTCGGTTATCTGTAATTCAAAAGTATTGGTAGTGAATTTAATTACGTCTAGTTAGTGATGGCAGTTGAAGAAAATGTAAATAATTAACAATCATGGATATTTCTGCCTTTAAAATTTCGTCATATTAAATTTTAAAGGCCGAAATATCCATGATTATTAATTATTTTTACGTTTTTCTTCAACTGCGAGAACTAATCACTAACTAGACGTGAATTTAAATTCTTTTACTTGCCAATACTTGTTTAGTTACCAGATTAAAGCCGAAACAAAATGTATGAAAAATGGACCTTTGAGCTACCTTCAATTAAGATCGTTAAAACAAGAACTATTTTTTTAAAATAAAAAATAAACTAAGATAAACTTGTCTTTTAATTTTCATGAGGTTACAAACCGTAGATTTTTTGAATTTGCCGCTATATTTCTGTGACACGAATCGTTAGCCAGACTTTAATCTTGTTTGCATGTATATGATACCAGCTGTTGCACAAGTTCAGATAATACAAAAATAATTGACTCGAAACAAATATTTATTTCTCTAATTATAATTCTGTAATTACTCTAATAAACATTTCCATTAAATTGTACACAAGTACTAAATCCCATTTTACGTAAATGCTTCGGCACCGCTACACGTGAGAAAAATCGAATTTAGTGTGCG
>NW_023594349.1:0-14562 GCF_014839805.1 Manduca sexta
ACGAGTCCCACCTACATTGCCATTCATTTAATCACGTTGTGTACATCAGTGTGCGTTTTAAATAGTCTATCGATTCTTAAGAGCTCGCGAGACGTAAGAAACTTTTATCCATATCCTCTCTGGTTGAGTAATACATAGCGGCGCGACGCTGTACCTCAAATCGACAGGGAGTACACCCGCGAGGACAGGCAAAGCTTCTGTACTAACAGTTCTATACGCCTTGCACAAGAATATCAACGCCAATCGTTGACTCTGGAGCAGTTTCCTGCGCACAGCACCGATAGTTGCCCTATCGGCCCATACAGGTGATCCGTATGTAATGCAAGCTAAGTAAGTCGCTCCATAGATGATTTTGAGCGTAGTGAAAGACAGTCCCCATGTAGAGGTCGATATCCTTGTCAAGGCGTAAAAGTTACGTTTTGATTTTTCCCCGACGTTTTTATATGCTCTAGAAAGGAAAAATTTCGTTCTAAAATCAAACCTAAATAACAAACCGATTCTTTCCTTTTACAACAATATTATTAAATTTTATTCGCGGCGGTGATTTTAATATACCTTTTAAAAGCAGTTGGAACGTTTTGTGAGGTGCGAATGTAAGGCGATTTCTTTCACCCCATTCAGATATTAATTGTAAACACGTATCCGCCAAACTTTCAAGCCCCGATCTACTATTAGATTCTATTAGTAAGAGGCCGTCATCCGCATATCCGGTTAAAGTGCATCCTACAGGTAAGGGAATTGAAAGAAAATCATCGAAGCTCAAATTCCATAAATAAGGACCTACAACTGAGCCTTGTGGACATCCCATACTCAGCGACTTCGACACGGCATGGTGGCCGAGTTTCAGTTTGGATGTTCCGTACGAGAAGTATGAGTAAATTAGGGAATATATATTCCTATAGCAGCCTCGTATTTTTAACTTAAGAGTATCATAGGCCACCAAGCATTGTCGAAGGCACCGGAGATGTCTAAGAAGATACCGAGTACATATTTATGTTCCGATATACTTACTGTTCTTCTAACCGATATTGCCGCGTCTGTAGTCGACCTACCTATGGTAAATCCGAATTGATTTTTGTGAAATACTGGTCCGCCCGGTAGCAGACGAGGGACAATGAGGCGTTCTAGAAGTTTACCTAAAGATGGTAACAACGTAATAGGTCTATATGACTTGGGATCATCGGGAGCCTTGTCGCCACTTTTAGGTATTATTCGAATGAAACCGGAGCGCCATATTCGCGGAAATATACCTTCAGCAATACATCGGTTAAAGACAGATAGTAACGAATCTCCGGCTGATTTACACGCTTCTTTAATCATCTTGTTAGACACTTTATCTCGCCGGAGGCTTTGTTTAACGGCAGAGATGCAACAATGGCAATAAATTCATCTAATGTCGCAAGGTTTGAGACTGGAGAGTTTGGCAATTCCGCGGCCCACATTCTAATTTGGTTGTGATAATTGTTGTCATTAATAATATCATCGGGTATAAGTGAATGCAACAGTGCTTCCGTAGTCTCCTCAATACCAGTCGTATAGCTATTATTAAATTTAATATTATCGATGTAAGATAAATTAATTGGTCTATTTGCTTTAAACTCTTGGTATAAAGGAGACCACGGGCCCTCCTTATCTAACCGCGCGGCGATTTTACGCAATAAATTACCTTTCGATTTTTGTACTGCTGCTCTATAGTGCGACCTGGCCATTTTAAGTTCATTAAAGCAGATGTAAAAGTGTCACCTGTGACACAACGCTTTTAAGCCTATTAAACCTCCTGCGCGCCCTACGAAAAATTCGGCGTAGGTGGACTAGATTTTCGTTCCACCAATCACATCTACGAGTATTTGTAATTGAACCTCGACCGATAGCAACATCTGCACAGTATGTGAACGTGGCCGACATAAGTTCAGCACATGTTTCAGGTGAGAGATCATTGCGAGTAAAATCTCTGGCATGTCTAGCAAATAAAGAGCTAAAAGTCCCAGTTAGCCCCTTTAGTTTTATATCTAAAATCATAGTTGTTATGAATAAAACCTTGTGTCAATCTAGGCAAGAATTCGTACACAATCAGGCGATGGTCACTACATGACGCATCCGGCAGGACACGCCACCTATCAAGTCGAACGTCTCCACTAGAAAGTGTGACGTCAATAGAAGACTCGCCCGTAGGGCTACAGTATGTTGGTGGTGCATCGGGAGTATTGTGAATACCAAGATTCATCTCTGCGATGAAATCTTCGACGGCGCAACGCCGATCGGTATCGGTGGATCGATATTTGCCATACCAAAGAGTAGATGACGCATTAACGTCAGCGCCTATAATTACTTTACGACCTGCAAGTGATCGTAAAACCTGGCGGAGATGGTGTATATGTGGTCCTACCGGGTCCGAGTATTGAAAGTAACAGCTCACTATGAAAACCTTACAGCTCGGATTTGAAACCTCCGCGACTGCACAGTGTGACGTCATGAGATTACGCACTGAAGTTACAGTGAAATTAGAGTTCGCTACATAAATGCCAGCTCGTGAGCTGCTATCAAGCTGTACGACTCTGCTACGCAGTCGAGCGTGTTGATATTGTTCCTGTACAAGTACAACGTCGAGTTTATAATCCCGAACTAACGTATCTAATTCCGACGTCGCCACCCTATCGTTGTGGAGATTTAATTGTCCGATAATAAAGTTATCCATATTAAATTTATTTAATAATTAGTTGACAAAATGAGGGTTTCTAATTTATGTTTGTATGACGGACATTCCTGAGACCCACAGCGATGGTCGTGGGGTTTCTTAAAACGTTTGCAAGTTGCGCATACGGGCTTAAAATCACGATTGTCCTTATGTGGACAAGCCTTGGTTTCATGTGCCTCGGCACAAACGGCACAAGTTGGTGTTTTAATGGTGCAGAACTTATGCACATGCCCGTATTGTTGGCAATTGAGGCAGCGGACTATCTCCACGTCATCAATAAACCTGCAAGTTGCCCAATCTATAAATAGTTTCTCTTTGGTCGCAACTAGATGTTTTCTCACTTCCGAATCAATTTCCACGCCTATCCATTTACGTCCGTGTTCCAAACTACGTCGCCGAACGATTTTACGGATTTAATGAAATCGTCCTCCTTAATTGGCATTTCATCCTTAATATTTTGCCGATACAAAGCTGTTAAAAACGGTTTGTCTTCCATTGAGGATGGGACATCTTTAATTAAAATTCGCGGACGTCGACCTTTTGGTTTCTCTAAACGTAAACCAGCTGATTTTAATGCATCCACCGACTGGAGTTTGTGAATCTGACGTTCGTTGGCAACGCGAAGTACAACGCCAGCTTTCGCGGTTTTTAACGCCTACGATTTGAAACCCGTCGTCGCTAGGTTTAATTGCATTAAACAGCGCCTGTTTCGTGGCAGACGATGACGTGAGATCAGCTGTCCGCTCGCTAGTCGGGTAAGCCACTACGCACGGGAGAGGCGCGCGAGGCTCCATTGCCGGGGCTTGTTTTGGCAGACGGAGCTTAACGGAACTCGCGTAGGTCATTTTGCCGTCCGCTTTGGGTGGAGTATAACCTGCGGTTTGTAAGAGATGTATGAAGTAAGTACGTGTATGAGTATCTGGTCCCGGTAGAGTCCCCAGCACGCGGCGTACACGCTGACCAGCACGTCGGCGGCGGAGCGCGGCGGCAGCGCGCCGCGCGCCGGCGAGCACTGCAGCCGCACGCCCGGCGCGCGCACGTCGCACACCCACTGGTCTACATAATACAGCATACCATCATCACCATCAGCGACATATACAATGGTAATTGCAACTTTAAATAAACTATTTTATTTTATATATTTACGTGAAATACAATAGTTTGCCAGAATACGTGTTTTCTCCTTCCTGCAACTTAAGTGTCCTTCACGCTGAGAGATCAGATTTCGATTATAATTAAAAAGTACTGCATGTCCTTATTCCTTGCCCCAACTATGCGACTCTTACCAAATGGTTTCCAAACAATTACTACACGAACCATTGAAGGAATTCTAAGTGTTTACTTGGTTTTCCAATAGAAATGGCTACTCAGGTAGGACGACAATTTAGAAATGGTGCAAAACAAAATCGATATGACTATAATATTACACAATATAACGTTGCTCTTTATGACTGCATATTCTATGAAAACATTTCTAAAGCTTAAGAGATTAAAACCCAATATTGCTGTACAATAAATGCTAAATTTACTAAGTACTCAAGCCACTAATCGAATCTCCCTCTTGTGGTTTAACGGCGTCACGTGTTTAATCGCTCGTCAAACAGCGAATCCGCTCACGTCGTGTGAAAGCGAGCGTGGAAATCGCAGCTTGTCTTCGGCGGAGCGCGGCGCCCCGCCCTCACCCCGCCCTCACCCCGCCGTCACCCCGCCGTCACCCCGCAAACGCCACGCAGATGCTGACATGACACTTCACGCAATTTCACAACTAACTGAGAAAGTTCGTATGCTATTTTTAGCTTTGAAACAGTTTGAGAATATAAAACAGCCGCTTACTTTTCATACTAATAAAACTGGTTCTTGTTGTCTATAAGCAGGACCTACGACATTTATACATTGAAATTACTTTAAAATTATTAATAGGCACTGGTCTGTGCTTATAATCCTGAGACATGTATTCCATGTATTGCGAAATACTATACTGGCTTATACTATAAAGTCGCCAAATTTTGGGTACCGCTTACCGCTGACTGGGAGAGAATGCCCATGGCATTAAGTCCGCCTGTATACCTCGTGTACAAAGTGTTAATAAATAAATAATAAAATAAATACTACGGTGGTATTTATTTAGCCAGATTTTATACAGAAGTTCGTAACCAACATGCCTTAATATTCGTTAACGCTAATAGAAAAAAATATATAGAAACATCTTAACAATAAGACTAGCGCTAGGATAAGTCACTCCCAAACATAACGACGACAATCGTAACCTATTATGATTTCAGAACAAGGATATTATATAATGATGTTTACGTTGATGTATCAAGAGGTCTATATTTTGGTCGCTGGCTGCAGACCCGGCTAATTAACTCTTTCCGCTCTACTTAGAGGCACTGTAAGAGGAAGCACGCCAGTCGGAAGGCAGTAACGCGTAATGGCGCGGCAACAGCGAGATAACGTATGGAGATCGCTCGGTCTCGGGATACCGGACCTGCTCACTATTCACTACATGCAAATGTTACCATAAAATTTAATTTCGAGATATGCATGATATTATGATTTATTTTGTGTATTTTGGAAATGGATCTCGTGACGAAGGTGTCTTCATTTTAGGTTATAAGTTTAGTTATGAAATAATTTATTATTGCTAGCTTTGACAGTGAAGAAAACGTAAAACAAATCTGAATTAAATCAATCAATCATTACAGTTTTGTCCACGCTTACTGCTGAGCAACATTGTAAAGACGCTTTCATGTTACAATTGCAATAACCTTGAACCCAGGACACTAAGAATTGCGTTAATAAACATATTGTGTTTTCGTTTGCCGAACGGAAGATAGAGGAGTACTGTGATACTTGATGCTTCAATGTTTAATAGATGCGGCTAATAGAAGGCTCGCTTTGTCAATAAGCCGCATAAAATTTTCTGAAGAGAGTGCTCAAAAATAAATCGGCTGATTACCGGCAGCTTTAGTGAGAAAACACGAGGTGTTTACGCGATTCAGCCGTTTAGTATGCACGGCGTGATTGTAACGAAATTTCGCTTGCCGTGCGCCGCCTGTCCCGCCTCGACATTTTATTTACGGGTGCCTATGCCGAAAATAGAAACGAAACGACATAGTTAATAATAAAGACGAAATTAGAATTATATCTGTTTTAATTACAGGTAGTAATCATTTTATGAATAACACTAATATTCAGAGTACTATTGAAATATATTGAAACAGATATCATGGTGCTAAGATATTAGTATTCGCTTGCAAAGCGACTGTAAATAAGGCATTTGACCCACCATAATGCCTCACGTCAGTGTGTCGCGTTCTAAGATCAGTCTGTGTATATCCGTTTCCAAACATGCCAACATTATTGTACTGGCTCGCAAGAGGTTTCAGTTATTGATGTAATAAATACTAATATTGCAAATGTTTTTCTACGACAGGCTCTTTGAAATTTATATTCCATCGTTACAATTTTCGGCATAGCCACCCGGCGACTTCAGTCATGTATTAATTTTGTACAAGCTTCCGAATTTTTGCATAAGTTGACTAAATTCTGAACCATATAAAATCATCGTTAGTAAATTCAAATTCCATATTCAGAAATGTTATTGAACAGAAAAACCCAATAACACGGCTCGACCGAGTATTCAAACCCGAGGCAGCAGAATTGTAATGGTAAATGGTAGTCGTACTGCGAAACGAACACGCCACCAAGGCAGTCAAACAAAAAAAAATATCATTGTTACTTTATGTACTAGTGGACGAACAATAGGTAGTGAACTCTGCCGGCCTCCTTCGATACCAAATGTTCCGTAGATCCATCGCCGTTTTTAATTAAAAGAAAACGTTATTTGAGAGTGAGGATATCTCGAGCTCATCGTAATCTAACTACATTATTAACTCTACGTTAGTCCGATGTAAATTTATTTCAGATGTTTATTTTAAATCATAAAATATTTCAACAAAATTCAAGTGAAAGCAAACTTTTAAAGCTCCCGCCGCCCTTTGGAACGGTCCAGTCGTTTCAACCCGTCTGTAAACGTTAAAGGATTCCTGAAAAGTATTAGTTTACGTTTATACATTTTACGTTGGCTTTGGCACTAGTCATAAATATTTACGTTAGGTCGTTTTTCATTATAGAAGAAAATAAATGTTGTTCCTTTTAGACTCGTATTTTCTTATTGAAGTTTAATATTATCTTTTATTTGTTTAAAAATATGTATGAGAATTACTCTTAGTAAATAGTCTTTCCATGTACCCTCACCCTAGTAAATTGTGGAGTCAGTACGATGAACTTTATGAAGGATGTTGTAGGAAGGATTTCACTTAGTTTTACGATCGGCTAACTTCAACCTCCTCTGGGGGATCCAACCCAGAATAAATTGTATCAAAGTAAGCCACGCAGAATAGAGTAAAATAAGGTAGTCATAAAGACATTTCCACATTAACACCATCTCATTTCTGATAACATACTGGCGTACAGAGCAAAAACGTCCCAAATGTTATTCTGATGACTTGTGAGTTATGTTCCCTCTCCACACCCTTAGGGTTTTTTTTTCGAGTAGATGCTGATTACCGCTTGTGAAGTGTGAGGCGTCATAATAATATTACTCAGTGTCACATTAGGTACCTTATTAATTATATATTAGACTGCTTCGGCGATGTTTTTATATTGCGTGCGATATTTTAATAACGTAGTTTGTATCTAGACATTTTTGTATTAGTTTATTTGTTTTGCTTAAATAAAGTAAACATAACAAAACATACATACATACATTGGATATAAAAGCACGACGTGCGTGGCGGAGATGGCAAATGAAAAAATCAAAATGATAAATGAATAATATATTGTATTATGACTGCCTGGGTGGCGTAGTTGTATTGCATGCCCGGTACAATAGCGCTCTGAGGTCCTGGGTTCGAATCCCGGGTCGGGCAAAGTGATATTTGGGTTTTTTCTGCTCAGTATCAGCCCGGAGTCTGGAATTTGTGCCCGATATGGCGATAGGCTCGCCCCCATCACATCATGGGACGGAACATACTTGGCGAAAAGTGGGTGCCCTGGTTGTGCCTCTGCATACCCCTTCGGGGATAAATGCGTGAAGTTATGTATGTATGTATATTGTATTATTAGTAGGTAACATAAATAAGATACTTTTAATAGTAAGAGAGTCTGCATTTTTTTCCAGCGGCAATGTGTAAACATATTGTAATGCTTCAAAGTAATGAGCGCAGTGCCATACAATACTCTTTCACTCAAAGCTAGCATGTTGCAGTCAAAGTTTGCATGTTAGTTAATGTCTTTATTATAATATTGTGTCGCTTACCACAACGAGGGCACCCACCTGTCTACAAATTAAATTGTATAAAACAAAATAATCATATTAAAATAACAAAGTGAAATCTCTTTTTTCTAAAATCCAATTTTCCACGAGGGCTCTACGCGCTAAATCCTTTTTCCTCTGGTGCGAGGCCGCCCACGCACGTTCGTGTCTACAGAATTGTGGAAGATGACGCTTTTGATAGTTTGCCGTTTGTTTTACGTGTACAAATAATTGAGTTGATTATTAAATTATACTTTTCAATTCACAAATTATTATTATTATTAACCTATTGAAATATCTGTTATTGAAATTAAATTAATAACATTGTAAATTTCCAATATTGTAACGCTTGCAAAGACTTAGTTAAGTCCGTGCAATAAAATCCAATATACAAGCACTTGACGCGATACTTCAACGAGGCAATACGACGGTAGTAAGTACCGGACGCAATTCAATCTATTGCATTCCGTATTGCCGGTTATTTAAATGGAATAGTATCTGTATATATCTTTGTTTATTGTCATGGAATTTGGGTTGTTTTTGTTATGACTAGACGTAGAGGCTGTTGTCTGTATGTAATGTTTTCACATATTGGGTAGAAACGGTGGAGCATACTTTGGTGTAGATAAATACAATTAAGGCTATGTTTAATCCTTGTAATAAGCTCTTATGGAATTATTAAATGACACACGAGCTGATCCGTGACCAATAAGTAGCAATATAAAAAGTAAGGTACCCTTGAATCGATGGACGAAGTCAAACAAAGAGAATCGGTAATAACCGGACAAAATTTAAATGTTATTAAATTGTAACACCCCTCCCGCCCGCACCGTGCTCCCCCTCGCGCGGACCCTCACGCGTCCTCACTGAGTCCCGTTTAAACGAAGCAAACACTATTACGTCTGTTTTGTTTCTGAGCCGAGAATATTAACCGCTAATTAAATTAAGGCATTTGTTTAAAGTTTGTAGAGCGCTATTAACACCCAGATACAATTAAGCAAAAATGTTTTAAACATTTGGAACAATGTACTGAATTGGGATCATTAGGGTCTATTTAATTATTAAACAAATGACTATCAAGAGACGACATTATCGCCTTAAAAATCTAGTCACGAAAGAGTTTTGTGTTTCGCGTCGGCATCTTAAAGACTGAAAACAACAGAGATAGGCAGTTCGATCTTCAGATAATTGGAATTAATTTAGGAAAACACTTATCCTCGGAGATAAAATGTAAATCCATTATCAAATATCTATTCGTAAATACATATAATTGGATTCAAACAGTGTATACCACTTACACAACATTGATGCGAAATTAATTAGCGGCGAACCGAAATCAGATATTGCAGAGTTTGATTCGCCAACGTTAATTACAATCAAAATAACAAATCAATTTGTACCAATCTCGATTTCCTGTTTCATTACAGGTGAATTGATTATTTGTGATCCTAACTTTAATAATTCGAATAATGCCCGATTTTTTTACGCAACTAAATAACAAGACGAAGAAGCCGCTCGCCTGTTGGTAAGCGACCACTACCCACAAACAGTATCAACACTACCTGAATATTGACTTAAAAACACTCCGAGGAACTGCTATGTGTCGCAGTATTTGGATAACACGGCGGCGTTATACGGTACAACTTCCAAAACGAAAACATTATAAGTTATAGAATTATTCGGTCATTCACATTGAATAATGTGTTTGCATTAAAATTGTCCAAAGTTGGGTTCCTAAAGGCCTAGTGTGGAGGATTTGCGAGGGTTCTCTGTTCAGGGACTGCGCCGAGAAAACGACCCAAATGCGGCCAGCAATTCACTTCCAGTACGTTTATTATTAAACGGGTAACCTGCCCTAGTTCTTTATTTTCATAGTATAGCTATATCACCGTTTGCTCTACACGCTTTTCCCCCGTCAATGTCCCTTCCTGGGATAAAAAATGTTTACAATCACTGATTCTAGACATCTCGTTAAACAAATAAAAATTTATTCAGCTTTACATAATAGTAGGCGTAGATTTTACACACACAGAGAGAGAGAGAGAGAGAGAGAGAGTGTGTATTGATGGAGATTGTATACAGCATGAATGGGCTCACACTACTGCGACAGTATTACGAAGAAACAAAAATTGTCGTGAAGTGGCATGTTTACGCCTTTGTTCACTACTTAGATTGCCCAGAGCCGAAACGTGTCGCACTCCCAATATTTTGATTGCTGTGAGAGGTGGGCACACGCAACCATTTGACCCACCAGCTTGCTTGCTACAAAAAATAGCCAAATAATAAAACAACACCCCCAGACGTATACAATAAAGCGTTGCATAAATTACCTAATTTTAAATTCAATTAGGCATTACGTATTTTTTTGTGCGAGACAATGACTCCCCGCGCGGCGATCCCAAATTTTATTTCGCTATTTACGGACAATAGCAGGTCGAGCTTATTTATAGCTGCTATTAATTAGGATTGTTTGGGATTTAATTTTAGTCTCTGTACACTAGTTTAATATTACAGATCATTTATGAATTTAAATATAATTTTATTAGGGTAACGGTGGTGTACATGCTGTGAAATGTGAACTGAGACTTGTGAAGTTTTTGGTGCAATTCCGCTTCTAAAAAACATTATTTTTCTATTTAGATATCGCTCAGTTATAAAAAGTTTAAGTATATCAGAGCTATAGAGTTTATACCTGTCATCGGCTTAGAGGTCTGAAGTTAAATCTTACATATCAGATTTTGCATAATGGATATTTCGTATTATGGCACACAATGTGTTCAATTCTACACATCAGAATTCAGAGATAGGAGACCGGAGGTCATAAATCACCGGCTACCACACGGTAGAGGTAAAATCTCGGACATGAAAATTTGCGTGTCGGGTATTTTATGTAACACATAGTACATTGAATGCTATCAGAATGCAGAGTTAAGAAATCTGAGGATAAAGTAATCATATTATCCATAGAAATTGGTCATATAAGACATGAAGTTTACACTTGTCTTTGAGTTGTGCCCATTTAATTTATTAGTAATACGTCTTTATCAAAAACCATAGCGACAGTTGAACTTTTATTTATCGTCGCCACGGCAAACTGGCCTCACTCCACCTGAAGTTAAATGAAGAAAACCAAAAACATCGACCGGCAAGATATGAACATCCCCGGACCAGCCTCCTTAATTTCTTCTTCATGCTCCAGTAGAAGGGCCGCAAGTTGTAGAAAGGAGGGAACCCGTATACTAGCAAACCGTTCAACAGCTCAATGGTGTGGCAGAAATATGAATTACCTTTTGATTTGAGTTGAGATGGAAGGGACCCCGATCTGTCACAGTACCTGCGTGGAGCGTCCTGCTGTGCACCCTCGGCCAGCGGCGCACGGCGCTGCTCCAGCGCGCGCTCACCGACGACTCGTTGCGGATCACCAGCCGCCGGGAACGAACTGGTACACACATATTTTAATATACTTTCAATTACATACATACTTCAAAAATCCACTTTTTAAAAGTTACCTTATGACTTTGTTGTTGTATGATAAGTTTTTACTTGAAGTCAGTAAGTACATGACGAGACGATAGCATCAAATTATAAATCAGACTCAAATTATAAATTCAAATTCCCAGGCGTGTTTGCACTAGTGCTAACCGCGTCGGAATCTAATTCCGCAAACCCCGAAGACCAAATTTATTCTGACAAGGATTTCGAACAGCTGCCAAAATGCGGTGCATCGCGGTTTGTACCGGTATGTCTTGACGGGTGAAATAAATAAACGATACCGGTCGATATCTGCTGATAGATCCCGAAATCCATTACAGAAAACCCTAATATTTTAGGATTTAAGAGAATTTAATGTTTTACAAGTAAATGCGGAAACCACTCAAAAGATTTTAATGAAATTTAAAGCTCTTATAAACATTATCCTACAATGTTAAAACAAAAAAGTGTTTTATTTTCCGCGCAGTCATGCCATTGCCTCCTGTCGCTGGTACACATTCCCGTGGCGACATCGCGCCGCTCTCTTGTATCCTGTTATCTCCATCGCGCTGTCCCGGGAACAGTGACAAGTTCATTAGCGTGGTAGTTGACAGTAATCCCCCGGGACAGATAGGAACAGTCGGGATCGGAGATGCCCGTGATTAATAGTGCGAGCTTACGACGTGTCTGTGCAAACCCTTCTAATTGTGCTGGCTTAGACTTGAGACTCCTTGATATTGAGAAATTGTTCTCTACAAGTACATATTATAATTATTGACTTTAAAATATTACATTTAAATTGTTGGTATATTGTATTTGTACTTGGGTGAAGAAAGATTTTAGTGTAATAGTTTGTGACTCAAAATATGATTATAATTTTAAAATATAAGAATTGAGATGGCAAAAACTTTTAAAAATAACGTCAATGGCGTAGATGTTCTGGTTACATGCGGTACGATAGCTATGGTGAATTCTTGGGTTCAATTCTCGGATTTAATGGAAATGATGCTGAACTTTGCTATTCAGTATCTCCGTGGAGTCTGGGGTTTGTGCCTAATAGCTCGCCCCCTATCACATCTTGAGACGGAATACAAAGACGACATTGTGTGCATGCATGTGCCTGCACACAATGTCGTCGCAGTGTGTATATGTGTGTTATGAAATAAATCTTACTTGTAATAAAATAAAATAATATATTAACAAAATTTGGTATACTATTTACAAGTCGAACCTAATCAAGTCGTAACAAAAAGATCCCGAAAACATATAACATTGTTTGTGCTCAATGAAACCCACGGGAATTCCTTGTTACAATATTTACTCACTCAACATTCTCAGGGATAATGTCTGAATTACAATAAAAGCTCTCCCTCTGAGGATGGACCAATTACAGCCGCATTTTACAAGATGTTTCTTATTTAAAAGCACACAAAAGGCTGAAGCATAATAAAGGACACGCAAGATTAGAAGGTCGTTCGAGGGCTGCTGAGTCTCAGCTGTCTGTGCGAAGTAGCGTGCTTGCTGACGTGCAGGCTGACGCAGTCTATATTAGACTTTATAACGTATATTTTCCGTTTTATAGTTGAAGGAGTGAACGGAAATCTGTATGATTACACGGTTATAACGAAAAGAAAAGTTTTTCTAAATCGCATGTTAGGAAATACTATTATTCCAGATGAGAAAATAAAGGAAGAACTCTGCGATATAGCTGTAGTTCTAGTTTTTTGTCATTTGGCATAGTCTACATTGCTCAAGTGTACAGTGGAAATACAAATTTTCAATCAATAATCAACGTTTTGTGCCTCGACGGTCGCGAGTTGTTTAACTGGCTTCATTTTCTACATTATGCTGTGCTGTGTCATCTACGTGTGACCAACGTCTTAGTCTATACATCGGATGGAATTTGCGAGACGATTCCCAATGAAGCACGTGTAATATACCCGATCTATTTTTTGACAGTTATGTATTTGTAA
This sequence comes from Manduca sexta, assembly GCF_014839805.1. Taxonomy (NCBI): domain Eukaryota; kingdom Metazoa; phylum Arthropoda; class Insecta; order Lepidoptera; family Sphingidae; genus Manduca; species Manduca sexta. Next base: position 13,460 of record NW_023594349.1, read on the forward strand.
AATATGTTGTTGAATTTATTTATTTTGTTAACGTCGAATTATTCAAGATCGACAACCTGTTGATAGTACAAATAATTATAATTGTTTTTGTACACGAAAACTTAGTCGGGTAAAGGTACCTCAGGCGGCGCTAAGTGAGGCTGTTGGGTTGCGGTTTGAAGGAAATTAAGACAGAGATAATTACTGGGCTTTATGAGACTTAACGCCTGATATCTGAGTGTGTAAAGTAGTTTTATGCAGTATTTCATCATCAAAGTACTCAGTGACATTACGACAGATTGTGGGCAGTCGTAGTGCTCCTATTTAGTTTTTGGGCAAACAATTTTTTCTCTCATAACAAACATTATTTTAAATACTCTTCGTTTTTAAACTACACGGCGCGGCGTTATTTTTATATTTTGTAATAATAATTGTTTTTCTAAACTTTTCTCATTTTGTAAATGCTTTTATGACGCAGATAGAACATTATATTTTTCTCTTTTTCATTTAACTAATAACATTATTAAGCGGCGTTGGTAATTTATCATCCATTTGTAAATACATTTTTTATTTAATTTTGTGAAAAGAAATATTTTTTCGAGTGGCTTTATTTATGTTAGTTTTTGCGTTTAAGGGGTTCAGAAGTGGGAATATTCGTTTGACAATATTCGTGAGTGGCAGAGGTGGCATGAATAGGTTAGCTCGACTGGAAGTGTACTTTTGCGTCATAGAAAACCTGTTTGAAGTGGTGTGGCTGGTACTACAACTAATATTACTACTATGTTGGACTGTCAATAGTCTTTCTGAATGCTTGAGAAATTTCTATTCCTCTTCCAATCTCGTTTTATATTTATTAAATGGTATCATGTATATATGTTTTCTGGATGCATGACTGTCTGCGAATAGTGATGATAATTTACTATTACGGGACCCACCTATTCTATCACCAACTTTCTGCTAAGTATAAAAATTCAAGGGAAGAGTTCGAGCTAGTTAACCCGGCTTCGAAGGCACCGATATATATCGTATTGATACAATATGCTGTATTTAAAAGCAGTACCTGTTCTGAGCGGCAGGTCCCTGAACTGCAGACAGATCGGTCGTAGTGGTCGGGCAGTAGCGGC
>NW_023594350.1:0-14557 GCF_014839805.1 Manduca sexta
CCTGCGTATATCCGGTTCCAACAAGCCAACATAATTATTTATTAATTTTACACTTTGTACGCATGGTATACAGGCGGACTTAATGGGCATTATAATTATGTCGACTGCCGAGGAGCATCTCTCATCAGTCGACAATCTATTGGACCCCACTTACCATCAGGTGTAGATACTGCCGTGCACATATAAGAAATAACGACCACCAAATTCCAAAGCCAAGCTGCTCCTTAACATCCGTGTACGGAGCATCAGTATGCGACGCGCACTCGGTCTGACGCGGACAATACCTGTCGATACACGTTTGTCCGTGACGCGTGTCAGTGCCGACCGTGTTTCTGTCACTGAGTCTAATCCCGCCCCATTGTGATGAGGTTTGATTTAATTTATCGTAATCTATATTATACAGGGCCATTTTGACATTGCGTTACTAAATGATACCACACTTGTCTATTGCTGATATTGTGCCATCTATAATAATAATAATATCAGCCCTGTATTATATACTTGCCCACTGCTGAGCTCGGGCTTCTCTACTACTGAGAGGGATTTAGGCCTTAGTCCACCACGCTGGCCTAGTGCGGATTGGTAGACTTCACACACCTTCGAAATTCCTATAGAGAACTTTTCAGATGTGCAGGTTTCCTCACGATGTTTTCCTTCACCGTTGATCGTCGATCGTGCCATCTATACTATTTAACTACTATACAGGGTCATTTAGAGATTGCGTTGTCAAATGAACTATACTCGTCTTCACCTTTGCTGATTTTGTGCCAAAAATCATCTAATAATAATTAATATTTTCACAAACAATACTGGTTTGTGTTTTGTGATTTTTTATCTCTATAGTTTAATACGAATATGGTGTGTGTAAGTGTATTATTGATTGCAAAGTGTGATGTCGCTGCGACGAATTCTCTTAGAGATTTTGTTCAAAATTACCCTATTTTATCTTATATCTACGGATCAACTTATTGTCCAGTGTTATTTCCAAGTAGATAAGTACTTATGTGGTTTCATTTAATAAGGTCACTACGTTAAAATAATCCTGTACAAAGCTAAAAATTCTTTAAGTGTTGGATAGTTTATCGAGGAACGTTATAGGTTACATAACATTACTCTATGACCTAGAGGAGCGCAGCATTAATGATAAATGTTGAAAAAACTGTTATTTCTTTTGGAGGACTTTGCATTCGCAGCCTAAACGATTGAAGTTATGCAACAAATATGTATGGCAGAATTGTTCCTCTTAAAAGTTATAAAATATATAATAAAACAAAGTCTTCTGCAGCAACTTGTCTGCCTTTCTGGACTGCGATTAACTCAAAACTACCCAAAGGATTTCGCTGAAATTTGGTAAGGAGATAGTTGGAGACGTTGGGAAGAACATAGGCTTCTGTTCTATCCCCAGAAAATGTATGGTGGGAATTTTACCCCAAAACTTTCACACGGGCGAAGTTGCGAGCAAAAGCTTGTAATAAAACAATTCTAAAGAGGTTATTTTAAGATATCAGCTAAAATTTGATTTTGATTCGTTTCAAATTGTAAGTATTTGTTCCTATATACCTATAACAAATAAAATTTATACAGATTTCGTAAATCAACGTAATAAAGTGCTTACGAAATGTATATCGTATGATGTTCCACGTAACATTTAAATTTGCGTGTTTCCATATTACAAAAATATTTATTATTACTGCGTCTTCTATAGATTATTTTTACTAGACATAATAGTCGAACATCCCGAATTATTTTTTTACGCAAAACATAATACGCCTATCCCAAAGGATCGGTATTTATTGAACTTAAAAAAGGGTTACTTAAACTAATACCATTTGCGAATATCTTATCTTATACCCTATCTTCCACCCTAAATAATCTCAAGCAGCAAAAAGATGTTCATAAAATCCATCGGAACATTCAATCCGATACGCATTTCACGGTTGGACCGTCGTCTCTACATTGGCGACTGACTTGTTATATACGTGTAGACGACTGATTTGTTACGAATTCATAGGGACTTGCGTCGTTAGAATTGCATGGAAGAAACCTATGTCAAAATTGAAAACAGGCGCAGTATAGGTGTCTTGTCCTTTGATTTTATCTAATGTGTCGTTTTTATATTTATAGTTAGAAATAATAATAATTCCAGTGCTGTATTATATACTTTAAACTCCTGGGCACAGGCTTCTTATTGCTACTGAGAGGCTTTTAGTTCTAAGTTACCACGCTGACCCAGTGCAGGTTTTGATGGTGGTAGGATATATTTTATATCTGCCCGAATAGCGACCACCGTACACAAGGTGTAAAACGCGTCACAGTAGCCCATGTAAGTGTGTCGCGTTCCGATATCAACCTGTGTACATCAGATTTCAACATGCCGGCACAACTGTGACGACTGCCAAGGATAATCATTTCTCGCCACTCGACATTCTATTGGATCTCATTCCACTATCCATTAGGTGCAGCGGGGTCTCATGGCCGTGCCCGTTCCTATAAAAAAGGTATGCAAACTTCACATACTTTCGAATCGCTTTTGAACAGTTAAAAATTGTCACATCATAATATTAAAACATAATTTGATACATGCTTTTAATTAGTTCAAGACGAAACTCGTCTAAATATTGAACGCGTGGATGCCAGCCTAATTGTAATCAATATGATCTTCATTTAATTGCCTGAATTACAATGACATCCGAATACAATGGACGCGAGCATTCATTTTCATTTAATATTAGTCGATATAAGTCAGTTGGGAAAGTAAGATAGGCGCATTGAGGCGAAAGTTAGTGCATGCGAAAGGGTATCAAGGCTTATTTATCCTTAGGGATATAAACTGGATTACAGCGGATTAGATTTTCATTGAATGGTCTTGGATTAGTTTGTTATATTGTCTTATTTTACACGAGTTTTTATGTATTATAGGACACTAGTTTTTCGCGCAGCTGCGTCTGTTTTAATATTTCGTGGGATAAAATAGCACTCAAATATGTTGTAGTTATTTGTGAAAGTATTTACGAAGTTTGATAAACACTCCCAGATATTTAGTTAAACTTTATATACAGTAGATGTATACAGATGGACCTTTGGGTGACGTAGAGATGAGATAATGTGAGTATATAAAACATAAATACAGATATACTTATATAAAATATATACTTAATATAAAAATGTAATATATTTTAGATATTGGCGAGTTCAAACAAACTGTTAATCATTATACGGGTCATTTTGTCATCACGTTACTAATTGAAATCACACATTTATCTACTTGGAAATAACACTTTCCAATAAGTTACTTGAACTGTAGTTAAAATAAAAAAGTGTAAGTTTCGAACAAAATAAATTTTAAAAAGTAATTTTAATTTTACTCGTCCTAATGCCACTACTACTACTCTAAGAGAATTCGTCGCAGCGGCAACATCATACTATCAGTCAGAAATACACTCACGCACACGCCGTATTCGCACTAAACTACAAAATGATCCAAAATTTAGAAAACCAAAACCAGAATTTTTGGTGAAAATATTCGTTATTAATGAATAATTGGTACAACGTCAGCAAAGGTGAAGACGAGTATGTGGTTTCATTTAGTAACGCAATGTCAAAATGACCCTCTATAGGTTTCTGTGTTCACTCAACTCTAAGTTCTGAGTATGTAAGTACCCCCTTTCATATCATTCAGCGGCTCAGTTTTATCACGTAGTTTACCTAAGATTAGATCAAAACTAGTAATCATAGTCTATGAGCGTACATACCGTCAACTTTCTTCATTAGAAGTGTTTCGATAAATGAGATAGAAATCCGCAAAGCTGGCTTCATTTGAGGTTTACGTGATCAGAATTATGTAGGACAGTTGGACTGGATGAAATATAAGTTGACGCTACTTCCCTAGGTAAGCAGAGGCGTAACTATTAAAAGAAAGAAAAAATATATACTGTCGCAGAGGAACACATGATCATAAGTTCCAATTGAAATATTAGTATATTAAATTTCGTTGAGTTATATCGCTAGTGGCGATAGCCTATTTGGGTGTGGAAACGGACTGCCGAGACGAATGTACGCAGGTTCAAAACCCAATGGCGTGCATCTGTTTTTCAAAAATTATGTATTTGTGAATTACCGCTTGCTTTAACGGTGAAGGAAAACATCGTGAAGAAACCTGCATACCTGAGAAGGTCTCTATAGAAATTTTGAGGTTGTAATCAAGTCTACCAAACCGCACTAGGCCAGTATGGTATAAGGCATAATCCCTCTCAGTAGTAGAGGAAGCCCGTGCTCAGCAGTGGGTAAGTATATAATACAGGGCTGATATTATTATTATTATTATATTCCGTTTCCTGATGGGAGTTGACTCCATTGCTTACATAGGTCATTTGCCAATATAATTTATATTTTATATTCTCAGCTATAAAATCTATTTTCTATATAGATGTATCTCAACCGGATATTAGGTCCGTGAATCCCGTCACGTAAAGCGGAAAAGAAATGATAGTTAGAACTGGCCGTCTGTTAGTCTTTGTGTTGCTTTTGAGATTCATTTGAACAGTATTCAACCTTTTTGTAAGGTACACGTGTGAAGTATATTTTTGGGATTGCCTTTCACGACACTGGAGTTTGACCTTTGATATAAAGCTGTCTGATTTTTCTAACTCGTGCAACCAAGGCCGTACAAATTAGCTTATTTTTTATGTTCATCTCTTTACTTTAAAGGTATATGTAGAAATGTAAAAAAATAATAAACAATAATTGTAGAGTCCATATCCCATATGCCAGCAGCCTCTGGTGCCAAATCTAAATAATTATTTTACAATTATTAAAATATATATTTACGATTGTTCTTTTTATGTGCTGTAAAACATTGCTTCTGGCCGAATTTAATTGTTCTAGATCAACAGGAGTTAACCCTATAGGTTTTAATTCTGTTGTGAAACCGTATAATATGCGATACAAATGGTCATATCTTTTGATGGAGTAGACTAAAAAGTTTATTTTTTCACAAGTATAAGAGAAGGTAGATCTGAGTATTTGATATAAACAACTTGACAACATTACGCGTGCCAGAGAAAAAAGGTCTTGGCAGACGGAAACAGTGAACATATAAAGAATACTTTTGAGGTACAGAAACCCTAAAAATAAATTTGTATTCGTAATGTTTGGGTTTGAATAGTTCTTTTACAGAGCTATCTCTATATATGTAATTTTCTACAACAAAAACCTCACCATAACTTGGTATTTGTTGCTAAATACTTTAATATTATATTCATCTTTATTTTTCTTATATTTACGGGTTTGGAAAAGTGATCACACTGCACCTGATGGTAAGTGGAGTGGGATCCATTTGAATGTCGACTGATGAGAGATACCTCTCGGCAGTCGACACAATTATACCGGCCTGTTGGAACCAGATATACTATAACTAGATATACACAGGCTGATCCCTGAAAGCGACACACTTACATGTGCCACTACGGCGGGTTTTAACACCAGTGTACGGTGGTCGCTATCCAAGCGGATATAAAATATATCCCACCAGCTCCCTAATTCCAGCTTGACCAGGAAAAATAAAACCGCCTTCGAAGGCGTCAGTTTTGTAACAATTTCTTATGTTTACGCGTCTTAAGTCTGGAGTTTTATTTCGGCTCTACTTTTGTATTTATGTGAGTACAAGAACTGTTATATTTTACCACAACACAACGAGGTTTTTTATTTTCCTAGCCAGGCTATAATTTTAGGTTATTTTTTTTTTACAACATTTACAATCACTCTGTATTAATTGACGTAACTTCAATACTAACAAAATGATTATAACCTCAGTTGAAATACATAAACAAATCAATTGAATCCAATTTACATTAAAAAGCCTTTCAAAAATGAACCGTGGCCAGGTGTAGCTTCAAAAGATCCTTCCAGTAGTAACATGAAAGTATTCCCAAGACAGATATTACTGTCGAGTGAGAATAGACGGATATTAATATAGATTCAGCTGCACTACTCTCCTATGTACATTTTCATTTGCACTCGGCCTGGTTTAGTTTCCTATCGGGACGTAAATAGCCGTTGGGATTCACTGGAAATATTTATTTTATTTATTTGAGGATTACCGACAAAGTTTACAACAATACTAATATAATAATAAATTCTAAAAATAAAAGTAATTGTAACTTAAACTAAAGTTAACCACAACATACGTAATATAATTTTACAAATTACTTAACTAAACATTAAACTATATTTTACAAAAAGAAAACATAATAGATTTATCAGAATGTTATCAGAAGAGTTTTCCTAAATGTGGACAGCGAATCATGAAGAATTTTGTTTGATAGCTGTTTATACAATGCAGACAGTCGAGGTATATTAAATACGAAAAATTTTAAGATTGATTACTACTGAATTGAAATTATATTTATAGTTTTTTACTTTTAAGTTATAAGTCCATTGAGCTGGATGATTTGACTAGTTGGAAACCAGTTGTTTTATTATAAAACATTAATCAAATGTTTTCGAAAATATAAGACACCGTTGATTGTAATACTAAAGACAGGATCACGCTTTCCCTAATTGTCCCTTCGACATTCCCGCCCTCAAGGCTGCTCAGCTTATTAGTGACATATATAACTAGTTTTTGCCCGCAGCCACGCCCGCTTGAGAAAGTTTTTCCGGGATAAAGTTATAAAAGTCTCGCTATAAATTTTCCCGGATAGTAACTTTAACCGTTTCCTGAGCGCATGTAACGGAAGCTCTTAAGACGAATCAATTTTTCGTTTTTGCATTTTTTATTGATGCTTCGCTCCTTTTATAGCGTGATGATATAAACCCTATAACCTTCCCAGATAAATGAGCTTCCCAACACAGAAATAAATTTTCAATTCGACACTATAATTCCTGAGATTTGCGAGTTCAAATAAACAAACTCTTCAGCTTTATATAATAGTATACATGGGCGAATTATGAAAAAAGATGGACAATGAAATAATTTCCAACTTATCCTGTAAAATACTCAATTTGACCTAGACATATAAAACTTCGCTTTAAACCAACAGTTTCCCAGTGGCTTTCGCCTGATTTATGCGACATCAGGACAGGCTTCGGCAGCAGATATACCGCTGCAGCCTGTTCCCATCCCAACAATTTATTGGTTTGGACATCTGGAATTTGTGTACAGGGTGTTGCGGAATAAGGATAGAGTTCGATCGGGTAAGTCCGTACCTCGGGGTAATTTCGTTGTTCAAGTTTACTGACCTTTACTGCTGCTGCTCCTGGCATTCTAGATGTTTTGGGCATCAATAACTACTTAATTTCACGTAGGCCGGCTGCCTTCGGAGGCAATAAATAAAATGTGAAGAATTTGATTCTACGTAAATAAAATTAAAGGTTTTTCATGGTCTGTTAAAGAAACGATAACAATATTGCCGAACTCGAAACCTCAAGTTTTATAGCACTTTTACGTAACGCAATAACCAGAAAGACGAAGAATGGGAAACCTAAAACGGCAGCTAACCAGAACTATAACTTCATAATACACAAATTGAATCTGTAAGAAACAAAACGTAATGTAATAAAGTAGAAAATGAACAAAATCGTTGCGGTAGATTCCCAGACAGCTGTTACGTAGGCAATGGCTCGGAGCGACCCTCCAATATTGTATTACCCAAATATAAATAACCTTTATATCCTACGATGTTTATTTGATTTTGTGTCTTATGTCAATAAGGGGTTTTGTAAAGAGTATGCAACAATAAAAAGCGGCGATAGCCTAGTTAGGTGTGGAACGGTCTACCAAGACGAATGTCCGCAGGTTCAAATCCCAAGGGCACACAACTCTGACTTTTCTAAAAATCATGTGTGTATTCTTTTGAATTTATCGTTCGCTTTAACGGTGAAGGAAAACATCGTGAGGAAACCTGCACATCCGAGAAGTTCTCTATAGGAATTTCGAAGTGTGTGAAGTCTACCAACCCGCACTAGGCCAGCGTGATGGACTAAGGCCTAATCCCTCTCAGTAGTTAGAGGAGGCCCGTGCTCAGCAGTGGGCAAGTATATAATACAGGGCTGATATTATTTATTTATTTATATGCAACAATATGCTAGTGACATGAGAGGCACCGTGTCATTCGTTTATCAACTCATATTGTTTTATATGGGCACCTGATAGTGAGGGTCAAATAGAATGTCGACTAGCAAGAGACGTGACAAAATTATGCCGCCTATTTGAATCGGATATAAACAGTCTAATCCCAGATCGCGACAGTTACGTGGGCCACTATGGCTGGAACATCTTGTGTACTGTGGTCGATCTCCGCACGGATACAAATCCCATCTATACATATATATCCTATTACCAGTAAATGTGTGAGTTTGTGGATTGTAGAAACAGTTAAGTTGTATAGTTTTGGGAACTGCTTGACATGGCGTTATCCTACCAACATATCCATTGCCATATGAATATGGTTCTTATATTATTAACTACTCTACAAAAAATGGGTATGGAGCGCAACATAAAGCTGAGTACTAAATTCTGGTTAAACCGATATCGCTAAAGCCAAATCTGATGCCCAAATTTTTCCATCACGCCAGGATTTTCTGTTAATGTACATTCTTTTTTACTATTTTCAGGGCTATTTTGTGGTTTGGTAATGTAAAATTAAAAAATAATTAATTACAAATATTTTAATTAATTACAATAAACCTGACCAAATCTATAGTAAAAGCCAAAACCAAAGAATCAGGTGGATTTTTTCTTTGCGTATGGCGATTTTCTTTATAATCAAGGTCAGTTTCTCTCATGAGGAACCAACAATGATCTCCCAACATCCCTGATCCCATCGACCTTGGTATCATTGTTCCATAGTAATGATGTCCTGATGGAACCTTTCCCTGTTCATCACTCACAGCTCCTAAGTTTTAGGAAAAAATCCAAATGAGAATGCAGGAAATGGATTTTTAACGACATTCTGCAGCCCATTTTTGGTAATTTTTAATAAGTCTGTAACGATTTGTTCATAATTTTCTGATTTTATGTTTCCCAAAATTGCCTAATGATACATTTCAGTGAGTTCCAAGCATTTAATTCAATGTCGTTGAGTTTTATTTCAAAATCTGTATCTTTCATAAGTTTGCGTATTTGTGGGCCCACAAAATGCCTTCCTTTAATTTGGCGTCGCTTAGTTTTGGAAAAATTGTTTTTAAATATTGAAAAGCCGGGCCTTCCTTATTGAGAGCTTTTACAAAATTTTTAACGAGTCCAAGTTTAACGCGGACTAAGTCGTTTAGTTCAGGCTGTTCTATCAAATGGGGTTCTCTACTTCTATCATCATAAGATGGAACAAACGATGAAGCTGTATCTAAAGATGCCTCGGAAACGATTTCCATTGCCACTGGAGGAACTGGTATCGGTAACTCTTCGCTATGTGGAAGCGGTCTTGTAGCTGAAGAAGTGTCGGGATAAACAATGTTACCTTTGTTTTTTCTTGAAAAGCCCACGACATTTGTTAAGCAGAAGTAACAGTCCACATCATGGCTAGTAGGCTCACGCCAGGTCATTGGGACAGCAAATGGCATTGAAGAACGCTTTCCATTCATCCAGTTACTTAAATTTGCAATACACGTAACACAACATCGGTGAGGTGCCCATTCTTTGTCTTGGTGACCGATAGTAAAACCAAAATAACTCTCGTATAACATCTTAACATTTTCACTGATTACTCTTCTTTGTGTAGAAGTTGTAAACGAGCCACATATAAAACAAAATGAATCTGCAGAATTAACACAAGTACGTTTAGCGATTTTAGCCATTTTGAACTAAAAAAGTAAAAGCTACTGAATTCACCGAGAACAGCTCACGGAAAAGAGTTAAATGACAAGTGACAATCGTAATAAACGATTATGGACATTTATTTTAGTATCTACCCTCAATAAGAAATTAAAATGGTTCGAATCGTACTTAATTTGGGCGTATACCATACGTTTACATTTATAAAAAAAACCTGACGTGTAGGAGACTTTTGGTGATTATATTCGTTATCAGTAATGTTTAACTAGACAGAAAGTAAATGCAGTTACTCTGTTGCGAAATTTTGTAAAGTAGTGTTATTATTTACTGATAAGATTCGTTAGTAATATTTTGAATTAAAATTACATAAAAACGAAGTGCGAAAATAAATATTATTGAGTTTGTGCCTTTATAAAATTCTAGTGTCATTACAATACTGTAGTGTCCAAAATTCAATATAATTAGGTATGTAATTGTATCTCTTAAAACATTTTTTGCAGAAGTGATGCGGGCGATGCTTGATAACCTAATGGTAACTGATCTTAAATTAAAAAGCTAGGAAATTTAGCCTTACGACCAGCAGGTAAGATGGGGTATTGAGAGCTGGAGAAAATTTATTAATCTTCCAACAATATGGAACAGGTACAAACACGGTCGAGTCGGGATCGCTTGCAGACTGCACTTATTACTCACAGACAAACCTTTAGAATTCTAATTAATGTTTACTTTTGGTAGTCACTTTGACTAAAGTAATGAAATACGTAGTACGCAGCGAAATAATACAAATGTCTCGTGAAAATGATAACGTATATTACTAGCTTTTGTCTGTGGCTCCGCCTGCGTGAAATAGGTTTGCCGGGCTAAATATTTTACCGGTATAAGCCTATAGCACACAGAAGTAATGTAGCTTCCTATTAGTAAAATAAATTCAAAATGAGTTTAGTAGTTCCTGAGATTAGCACGATCAAACAACAACCTCTTCAGCTTTATATTAGTATAAATAAGATTATTTCTTTTGGTTTTTGTGTAAGGTTTTGAGCATTGTAAGAGCGTTTAGATATGCGCATGGAAAGCTATAATGAAGATATTAAATATATTACTTAAATTTTTTATTTATTATTTTTGTCATTAATCGTGGTATGTTGGCTCTGAAATAAAGTGTATTGATACTGATTGGGGGTTACTATAGGTCGATCTGGAATTTTGGGGAAGACCCATATTCAGCAGTGGACATCCTGCGGCTTATGATGATAATAGTGATTGCGGACAAAAGGAGTGCGAAGAAGGGTGTCGTAAGACAATATAATGGAATGTCTTAATAAAGTACGAAGGCAACACTAGTAGGTAGGGTTCTAGATATACGTCATCGTGTTCTATCAAATAAGATATTTTGAAAAACAATTATAAGGCTGTCCAGTAATCGAACATAAACCTCTAAGTTTACATCTCAAGTTATTTAAATACCAATGTCATTAATAAACATTATTGATTTTATAAACTTATGATGTCATCATTATCTCTGACCTCATCGCTCATTATTAGGTTATTATTACGAGAAATGTTCTACTTCGACTGTAGGTTGCCTTCCATATTTCCCCAAATAACTTTTGTTCCCAAATAAATATTCAAAAGCACTCGTTTGCCGGAAAGGGCGTAGTACATCCGGATCGAGTCACCAGAAGCCTTAAGTGAATAATTCATTTGCGCGGTTTCACAGCTTGATGAAATTAAAAGTAATTTAGGGATATTCAGCGAATCGAGCCTTGAACTTAACAAGAAATGTGAGAAGTCGGAAATTCGCGGTTTTATGTTACACGTGTCATACATGACATATTTTGATAAGTACATTGTGACTGAGTTTTTCTATTATAAAATTACTCAGTCGCAGCTGAGAAACAGACTTATTATTACAGCAATGCTGCGTCCTTAGATAAGTAACGTTTATGAATTCTGGCGATAGTATTTAAATTAGTCTTGTAATTTAAATTATTTGACTTGATATATTTTGGAGCCGAGATATCGACAGGCGGATTTAATTCCCTTTGTTTAAGCGAATTCGCCAATCTCATTAACAACGCCTTAAAGGATTCCTTAGGAAGCTAACAAATCACTGGTATTATGAAGGATTTTGATTCGGTTTTCATTATGTTGTATTACAAAAGAAAATACAAGAGACAGCATTGGATAATTTTTAGAGGATACCTTGGAGTTTAAAAGGATAATACGAGAGCCAATAGTTCTACTAGTGAAGATGTGTAAGTAAAAGTGAAGTAAAACGAAAAAAGTTCGATGAAGACAAAGACTGGAAGAAAATAAAGAGATATTGGTGGAGGAACTAGAAATAATTTTAGGAAGAAATCCACCACCAGTAAAGCGGGAAGAGGATACCCCTAAAGACAATTGCACGAGCAAAATTTATTTGGGCAACACAAAATCTCTTTGACATTATGGATCATGATTCATGATATCTTAGTATCTAGTCACCCATTTACTTGTTCTCCTAGTACAAGATAATAAAAACACTTTTTTGGCAACGTATTTCACAATTTTAGACAAAAAATACATTCACAAAACACGGTAAGTACATTTTACATATTTTACGAATGTGGAGTTTTCACGCTGTTTTCCAGCAGTGCCGTTGAGATAAATCTACGAAATATTTTATATACTTTGCGAATTTCCGTTGCAGCGCTGAGGTGCGCAGTTTGGAAGAATTCTTTATAAGCTTTGTCTAGGTGAGAGCAAGGATAAATAAACCATTGTTGGGGAATGGTATGTGCTGACGTAGGCATCAGGTGCAGTCAACTAGTTGCAAAGAAATACTTCACTACGTAACTGTTAGTTTCTTTTGGATAATGGATTGTGTTTCACTGTTTATGAGCGGTCGTATTACTTACTATCAGGTGAAAGGCAAGCTCGTCTCGTCATTCAAACGAATAAAAAAATCAATACAGTGATTGACATGTATTTGTAGAGCAGTTTTCCACCCAAATGAATCCGCGAGAAAACCTAGAGTCTTTTAAAACTCGTATTACTAAGACAATGCAAAGGAAATCCATTTAATATAGCTTGAATGAAGAAGAAATTTTTAGAAAAAAGTAGAACACTACTTTTCAGTTTAATACTGGTTTTGTTTTTTATTTTGTTCTAATAATAAAAGAGAAGTAGGCAAAGCTATAAAATGCTGAGGATTACTTGGTATTGCGTCTAAGTAAAAATACTTTTAGTTCATTCATGTAAGAAGAACTCATTATATTTTGTTATAGGTTTTCAGTTAGGCATAGATTTAATTTACAGTTGCTTCTCAATTGTTTATTTTAGGCGCCGCGTAGACGCTGTCAAGTATTTCCAAATATAGTACCTTACAATGATACTGATTGTTCCTTTAGCAATTCCAGGACTTAGTTTAGCATCAACAAATTTACACATGTGCGACGTCTAAAAGTAAACGTTGCTAATTCCATGTAGCTATGTATGTAATTTCTGGATAAGATGATTTTCTGAGTATTTCCCCAGTTACTTTCTACGTATATCAAGAATATAATTTCTGAGTCTCTATGCTAACAGTATGTGTTACGCACACGATCCATGTTATCAAAGTTTTCATTGAAATACGTTCACACCACATAAGTCATTTTATATGTGTATGTGACGTTTAAATTATAATGTAGAGAGCTAATTATTAATGTAGTATTTGACTGAGCCCAAGAATTGTCTTAGAAAAGGTTTATGATTATTGTTTACATCGGTAGATTAATGATTTCTTATGTTTAAGCGAATGTTTGACATTGAAATAAAACTATTTTGCGGATTTTATTGCGGTTTTATATTATAAGTTTTTCACATTATAAGTTTTTCACGACATTAGCGTACATAGATTTAAATCCATTTAGGGGCTTCTCTTTTATTTCCCATCTACATTATGTGAGGCGCCGCTATGTTTAACATTATATAAAATGAATATATAGATGTTACATGATAATTTTGGCAAAATACGACTGAACGCTGCATCTTAACCCGAGCATGCTTCACGTAAAATATTACCATATTCTATACCTGAATTGCATTCGTAAACCGCACGAATTCGTAAGCGCTGCAGTAATATTTCTTTAAATAAGAAACTTGGAATGCTTTGAGCTTGCTTTTTAGTGTTACGGCGTCTTTAGGCGAATGTTTTATTTATTTCATTACGATTCATGGGAGCTAGGACATTTTGTAAATGGATTGAAATTCCGTACCTTCATTGTACGCGTCTGGTGTATTTTGATGTGTTAAATGGAACCACGTCGTTTACACCAGAAATTGGGTTTTCGGTTGGTTTGATTTCATTTGTTTAGTGGAAGTACTTAGGGTGATAACATTGGTTTATACTGTTATTTGGTTAGCGATGATAGCCTAGTTGGGTGTGGAACGGACTGCCGAGACGAATGTCCGCAGCTTCATATCCTATTGGCACACAAATCTGACTTCTAAAACATATGTGTGTATTCTTTGTGAATTATCGCTTGCTTTAACGGTGAAGGAAAACATCATGAGGAAACATGCATAACTGAGAAATTCGCTATAGGAATTTTGAGGGTGTGTCAAGATAACCAGTCCGCATTAGGCCAGCATGGTGGACTAAGGCATAATACCTCTCAGTAGTAGAGCTGGCCCGTGTCGAGCAGTAGGACAGTATGTATATAATACAGGGCTGATATTATATTATTATATGCTATTTAGATACCTACATATGTATGTAACTCCTTAAATTTAATTAAAAATTAAAAGCCTTTTATTTCTTGCTCA